>NC_054499.1:7589909-7592409 GCF_017639515.1 Carcharodon carcharias | reverse complement strand
CCGACACACACACACACACACAATCACCCCAACAACCACACACACACTCACCCCAACAAACACACACACACACACTCACCCCGACACACACACACACACCCCGACACAAATACACCCCGACACACACATACACACACAAACCCTGAGACACACACACACACACACACAGACACACACACCCCGACAAATACACACACACACCCCTCGACACATACACACACACACATACTGACACATACACACACACACACACACACCCCGACACACACACACACACCCCAACACACACACGCACCCCAACACACACGCACACATACACCAACACACACACACAAACACACACACACACACACACACACAAACCCTGAAACACACACACACACACCCCAACAGACACATACACCCTGACACACACACACACAAACACACACACACACACCCCTACACACACACACACACCGACACACACACACACCAAAACACACACACACCCCAACAGATACACACACACACACCCAACACCTACACACACACACCGATACACACTCACACACACCCCAACACACACACGAACACACACACACACCAACATACACACACACAAACACACTGACACACATACACACACACATCGACACACATACACACACACACCAACACACATACACACACACCCAGATACACACACACCCCAACACACACACACACCCCGACAAACACACACACACACAGACACACAGACACACACACATGCAGAGACAGAGACTCACACACACACCCCGACACACACACACACACACACACACACCGACACACCCGACACACCCTGACACACACACACACACACATGCCAACACACACACCCCCCGACACACACACACTGACACACCGACACACACAGACACCCCGACACACACACACAGCCCGACACACACACACACCCCGACACACACACACATATACTGACACATACACACACACACACACACCCCGACACACACATACACACCCCAACACACACGCACCCCAACACACACACGCACACATATACACACACACACACACACACAAACCCTGAAACACACACACACACCCTGACACACACCCCAACACACAAACACACACACCCCAACACACGCATACACCCTGACACACACAGACACAAACACACACACACACACACACACACACACACCCCGACACACACACACGCACACCCCGACACACACACACGCACACCCCGACACACACACTCCCTGAGACACACACAGACGCACACACACACACCCTGACAAACACACAGACACACACACACACACATGCAGAGACAGAGACTCTCACACACACACACACATACACACACCGACACACACACACACACACACACACACACACACACACCCCGACAGATACACACACACACCCCCGACACCTAAACACACCCCAACACACACACACACCCCAACGCACACACCAACATACACACACACACACACACACACTGACACACATACATCGACACACATACACACACACCCCGACACACACACACCCCGACACACACACACACAGACACACACACCCTGACAAACACACACACACACACACACACACTGACAAAAACACAGGCAGACAGACAGACACACACACACACATGCAGAGACAGAGACTCACACACACACACACACACACACACACACACACACACACCCCGACACACACACACAAACACACACACCCCGACACACACATACACACACCGACCCACCCGACACACCCCCACACACACAAACCCCGACACACAAACACACACTCACCCTGACACACGCACACACCCAACATACACACACACACTCACCCCAACAAACACACACACACACTCACCCCAACAAACACACACACGCTCACCCCGACACACACACACACACACAATCACCCCAACAACCACACACACACTCACCCCAACAAACACACACACACACACTCACCCCGACACACACACACACACCCCGACACAAATACACCCCGACACACACATACACACACAAACCCTGAGACACACACACACACACACACAGACACACACACCCCGACACACACATACATACCCCAACACACACACGCACCCCAACACACACACGCACACATACACCCACCCACACACACACACACACACACAAACCCTGAAACACACACACACACACCCTGACACACACCCCGACACACACATACACCCTGACACACACAGGCACAAACACACACACACACACCCCTACACACACACACACCAACACATACACACACCGAAACACACACACCGAAACACACACAAACCCCAACAGATACACACACACACACACCCCCGACACCTACACACACACACTGACACACACTCACACACACCCCAACACACACACGCACCCACACACACACCAACATACACACACACACACACACTGACACACATACACACACACACCGACACACATACACACACACA
>NC_054499.1:7399909-7584909 GCF_017639515.1 Carcharodon carcharias | reverse complement strand
AATCTTTGGTGGTAAGTCAGCTTTTCGTAAGTACATGAAGGTCTGGGAGGTGATAGGGCTGTCGGGGGGGAGTATTGTGTTTGAATCTTGGCTGACTGTACCTCCATCCTCCAATCCAATGGGGAGCTCAAGCCTAGATTAGTTATAAATACAGGTGTAAAATAGTGATTCGCTTTTAAAACATATACCCATACGTTAGCACTCATTCAGCAATGGCTTTACATGGCTTTGGGCAGAGCAGGAATTGACTCACATATTGTGTGCTTATTCTGGGTTAGTTTTGGCCCCTAGAACATCCTGATTTTAACCATTCCACCATTGATGGCTGTGCTTTTGGTTCTCAAGACCTACAGCTCTGGAATTCCCCCCTCTAAACCTCTCTCTGTCACTCTGCCCCTTTAAGAGGCTGTTTAAAACCTCCCTCTTTGACTGAGCTGTCTCTAGTCTCTCCTTGCGTAGCATAGTGACAAATTCTGTTTGAAGCGCACTGCCGCTTTACAGGCGACATATAAATGCAATGTGTCGGGACTGTCGATGGGGGGGATCCTGGTGTAAATAGGCTTGTGTTATGAATGTATGGGGAAGAGAGAAGAGGAAAGCCATAATTGGTTTACACAATTCCTCACTGGTGAATAAGCAAAATGTATTATCCAGAGAAGCTGGAGGCAGTTGGGGTGTGTGACGTTGTTAGGAATGAGCAGCTATAATGACATTTTAAGTACACGTACAAAGGCACAGACACCAGAGTTCCTTGTGCGGGGGAGGTAGGTGTGGTTTGGTGTAGATTTGCAGAGACTGGGATAAACTAGATGATATACTTCTATTCTCCTGAAGAAGTCCCAGGTATCTGAGTTATTATTTTTCATGTTACTTACACACAATGTGTAAGCCTTGATTTAGCAAAGAAGGGTGTTGGTAAAATTGACCTTGTGAAGTGCTTCAGGATGCATTATTAGTTGAAGGTGCTATATAAATACAAACTATTTTTGTTATGACAGTATTCTATCACACCTCCACAGAAAGGGATATATGGCAATATCTCATTTAAACCGGGCAGGATTTCCCCTATCTCTCTCGGAATAGGTCAATGTGCTTGAGGCCGTGGTGGGGTTGGAACAAAGGGCCTTCCTCGGCGGACTCTGCATTTCTACTCTCCCGCCAGGCAGAATGTTCAACACAGAAACAGAAAATGCCGGAAAAACTCAACAGGTCGGACAGCATCCATGGAGAGAAAGACAGAGTTAACGTTTAGAGTCCGTGTGACTCTTCGGAGCTAAAGAGAAGTAGAAATGTGATGAATGTGGTCTCGCCTACATTGGAGAGACCAAGCGCAGACTGGGTGACCGCTTTGCAGAACACCTTCGGTCTGTCTGCAAGCATGACCCAGACCTCCCTGTCGCTTGCCATTTTAACACTCCACCCTGCTCTCATGCCCACATGTCCATTCTTGGCCTGCTGCATTGTTCCAGTGAAGCTCAAGGCAAACTGGAGGAACAGCACCTCAACTTCTGACTAGGCACTTTACAGCCTTCCGGACTGAATATTGAGTTCAACAACTTTAGATCATGAACTCTCTCCTCCATCCCCACCCCCTTTCTCACCCCACTTTTTCAATATTTATTTTTATTGTTTATTTTTTATTCACTTATTTTTATTGATTTTCATTTTTATTCATTCATTGTTTTATCTGAAACTTTTATCCTATTTTCTATCTTTTTTCCCACCACTGTCCCCTCCCCCCACCCCACCCCAACTAGGGCCACCTTTCACTTGTTCATGTTGATCTTTCCAGAGTGCTTACCCTTCTCCTGCTAGTATCACATTCTGCTTTCTTACCATAATGCCACCATCAGCACCTCCTTTAGTCTGTATCACTATCAATAACACCTCTTTGTTCTTTTGTTTATGACATCTTTGTCAATCTCTCCTCTGCCTCCATCTATCGCTGGCCTTCTATCCAGTTTCACCCACTCCACTCCCCCCTTAAACAGTATAAATTTCATCTCATTTCTACTTCTCCTTAACTCTGAAGAAGAGCCAAATGGACTTGAAACGTCAACTCTGTTTCTCTCTCCACAGTTGCTGTTTGACCTGCTGAATTTTTCCAGCATTTTCTGTTTTTGTTTCAGGCTTCCAGCATCTGCAGTATTTTGCTTTCATCTTAGGCAGAATGTTCACTCGCTCTCCGGTTCTGAGGGGAGCTTCTGGCTCCCAGTCAGGGTCAGAGTGGAAGGAGGTTGGATTCACAGGCAAATGGAAGTCAACCCCAAAGCCCCTGCCCAATTGCCCCCTTCACCCCTCACCAATCATGGCGTGCGACACTCACCTTCTCGAGTTTGACTTCAAGCTCTGTTACCTCGGTCTCTACCCCTTCAATTGAAGCTCTGCAAGAGAGACAGACTTGGTTAAACATTGAATAGAATGATTCTTCTGAATATAAACCCTGTTCTCCATCCTGCACCACACGTTGTGTCAACTCTCAGGAAAGTGCATAGAATCATGAAGGCGTACAGCACAGACGGAGGGTATTCATCCCACCGTGTCTATGTGGGTCTTTGCTCCAGCAAAGCTGAACAAACAGTGTCCCCAAAGGTATCCCCATAACCAATGTAATTTCTACTCTGGAGGGCCAATCACAGACTGACAACATTTCACACTAGTGCAGGGCAACTCAGGAGAGTGTTCCGCTCCTCGGCACTCTTACCACCCAGGCTCCACAGAAGGAAATGTTAAGAAAAATCTCCTTAATTATTTGTCCAGCAGCCCTCAGGCATCCGTTTAACACCAAATGTTGAGCTGAATAGCTTGTGCTATTTTATTTTCCCAAGTTCTAGTCTCAGCTTCTGTCTGATCTGTTAAGCCGATTTCCATCATACTTATTCCCTATCATTTTAAAACATAATATATTATGATCACTATTGATCATTGAATGCTCCACCTTGTCTTTCTAGCCACTTCACAGCAGGGGTCTGGAACAGGCAGATTCCTTTACCTTCAAATTGAACAGGGTGCTGATTTCAGGGCTGTCTACACACCAGGGTGATCAATACGTCGGCCGATTTGGCGTAGGAGCTCACACCCAGGAACCGATTCACCTGTTTTATGTGAAAACAAAATGGGCAAAACCCATACCAGTTTCTACCCCAACTTGTATGTCCAAACTTGCTGAATGTGTAACTCCCAGCGTCTGTGCCACCATGTGAACTGAATTTGACATCTTGCTCTACAAAGGGAGGGGGGAGGAATTTCTGGACCGTGTTGTTCCGAACGTAAGCACACCCCGGGGGTAAACACATGTTCAGTACAAAGAGGCTGTGACTGCTAGGGAACTGGGTAGCAGCAATTCAGGAGGAGTTGAGAGGAGGTCCCACAGTCACCGGAGTTCCTGCAGCATGTACAGGACTCCTTTCTCACCCAATTTGTAAAAAAACCAAAAAGGGAAGATTGCTATTGGATCTGGGAATGGAGAATGAATCAGAGCAGATAAGAGAAGGAGGGGAACATCTAGTCAATAGTGAACATAATATATTATGCTTTAAAATGATAGGGAAGGACATAACTATGATGGAAATCGGCTTAACAGATTGGACAGAAGCTGGTTTTACAGGGCTGAGAATAGAACTTGGGAAAATAAAATGGACAACAATATTGCAAAACAATGATGTAGAACAACAATGGGAAAGATTTAAAACATTGTTCAACAGAGTGCAGGAAAAATAAATTCCACTAAAAGGAAAGTGCAAACTAAATACTAGTGGAACTCCATGGATGTATTAAGATAAAGGGGAGGTGGTGGTGGGGTAGTGTTACTGTTATTGTTACTGGACTAGTACTCCAGAGGCCCAGAGTAGTGCTCTGGGGACCTGGGTTCAAATCCCATCATGGCAGAGGGTGAAATTTGAATTCAATTAAAAAAAAATCAGGAATTATAGTCTAATGGTGACCATGAAACTATTGTTGCAAAAACCCATCTGTTCACTAATCTCCTTCAGGGAAGGAAATCTGCTGTCCTTATCTGGTCTGACCTATATGCAACTCCAGATGGATTCTAAAATGACCTCGCAAGGTCAGTTCAAGGCAGGTAGGGATGGGCAACAAATGCTGGCCTTGCCAGAGATGCCCACATTCCACAAAAGAATAAACGTGCAGAATAGGCAAATAATTGGCAACTGAATTTAAAAACAGACAAAAGTGTGGTTGCATGTTTTAGTTGGGAGGTTACAGAAGATGCAAGTCTAAATGGGGTAGAGAAACTAAAGGATCTCAGAGTACAAATACGTCATTTACTAACTGTTACACCACAGGCCAGCTAAACCATTTAAAAATGGCAAGCCAAATACTAGACTTTATTTATGGAGGGATAGAATTGAAAAGTAGGGAGGTTATACTAAACCTCTATCAGGCCTTGGTTAAACCACACCGAGTACTACGTGCAGTTCTGATCACCATATTATGAAAAGGATATAGAGGCACTGGAGGAGGTGTAGAGGACTGACAAGGATGATGTCAGAAATGTGTGGGCGTACAGATCAGCAAAGGATTGACAGACTGGGTCTCTTCTTCAAAATAGAGTGGTGATCTGATTGAGGTCTTTAACACGACAAAAGGTTTTGATTGAACGGATCCAGGCAGCACGGTTCCTCTTTAGGAGAAGGGTAGAACCAGAGGTCATCGATGCGAGGGAGTCACTCATGAATCCAATTGGGAATTCAGGAGAAACGTCTTTGCCCAGGGAGTGGTGAGAATGTGGAACTCGCTACCGCAGGGAGTGGGGTTTATTAGTGGGGCAGGGAGGATATGCATAAAAGGCCTAGGAAGCTGAAGTGAACAATATAGATGCACTTAAGGGGAAAAACATATGAGGGAGAAAAGAGTGGAGGTTGGTAGATTTACATGAGGAAAGGTCGGAGGAGGCTCGAGCAGAAGATAAAGACCAGCATGGATTCTGTTTCTGCCCTCTATATGTGATCCAACGTAGTTTAAGTATTCAGACAGTTTTCCCTTGGACGATGCCACCTCTACTCCAACCACGTTCCTGCTCCAACAACCCCTCTGCGTAAAAGCATTCCCCCCAGAGTTTCAGCTTATTACAGCCTCAGGAAAGGGCATCAGTTAGCCCCACGGTGGATCTTAGTTGATCAACCTTCTCCCTTGCTTCCTGTAGGAAAACGGAGACAAGGTCCAGCCGGTGGAAATTGGATTCCCGAATCTTGGCTCGTGTTGGAAACAAGTGTCGCTGAGTCTTGACGGGCGGAAACTGATTGATGTTTCATGGTATTTGTATCCCTGAGGTAGCTCAGTTTCTGTGCAGACACATTAATTTATTTTGGCATCTTGAGCGCCCTTTTCCAAGACTTTCTCCTGGTGTGATTCCTTTTGTGATTGATAAAGGGTGGAGGATGTGCTTCCACAGGTGCTGCACTATTTCACTATGGGCAAGCTTATCAGGTGCTAGCAAAAGCAGGCATGATATAACTTGTAATTTGATGAGGCTAAATACTGTACGGCCTGTTTCCAAGTGCTTAAATCACTAAGGACGCAGTGCGAACTTAATTTAACTTAATTTAATTCCCATTTCACCTATTTTTGAAGAGGTACAATCATCAAACATTGAATAAACAAACATGGCCTCGCAGGCCTGAGGTGTGCAAGAGGTCAAAGGGTGATTTCTAGCCTATCAGAAACTCTCTCACATTTTCACCTCTAATCGAAGGCAGAGCCAGTCGCGATCTTGAGCCAATTACTCAATGAATTAAGGTGGTGTCCATTGCTGCTGACAAATTTGTTCCTTAGGGGGCTCTTCACCGGCTGCTTTTAAAGGCCCCTCTTGGAGAATGAGAAGAAAGTTATCTGTTCCCTGGGCTGATTTCTGAGCCCCAACGCTTGTGGGTTGTCACCACTTCCTATGTGTTTTTATCGTTCCCTGCCATCAATCAACCAAGCATTGCTAGTTTCCTGTTCTCACAACCGTTGCCTAGCGATGCATCATGATATTGTACGGGTAGGCCTCACAGCATACGTTAGACTGACTGTATTGGCTGGATTTTTCAAATGTGGCGACGCTCCGACATAGATCCTTTGAGCTGCGCTGCTACCTCGTTTGAAAAGTTGGAATCTATAGACATGTAAACAGCTCTCACAAGTGGGTATTTTCTGTCCTGGGACCACTCAGGCAGGACCTCCCAGCACCTCTCAGTTCTGCTTTTAATACGCAGAATCCCAACAAGTGAATCTTGAAAGGGAACAAGCTTCACACAACATAGAGGAAGCTGAATATTGTATCTAACCGCGTGCTGTACCTGTCCTGGGAGTGTTTGATGGGGACAGTGTAGAGGGAGCTTTACTCTGTATCTAACCCCGTGCTGTACCTGTCCTGGGAGTGTTTGATGGGAACAGTGTAGAGGGAGCTTTACTCTGTATCTAACCCCGTGCTGTACCTGTCCTGGGAGTGTTTGATGGGGACTGTGTAGAGGGAGATTTACTCTGTATCTAACCTCGTGCTGTACCTGTCCTGGGAGTGTTTGATGGGGACAGTGTAGAGGGAGCTTTACTCTGTATCTAACCCCGTGCTGTACCTGTCCTGGGAGTGTTTGATGGGGACAGTGTAGAGGGAGCTTTACTCTGTATCTAACCCCGTGCTGTACCTGTCCTGGGAGTGTTTGATGGGGACAGTGTAGAGGGAGATTTACTCTGTATCTAAACCGGTGCTGTACCTGTCCTGGGAGTGTTTGATGGGGACAGTGTAGAGGGAGATTTACTCTGTATCTAACCTCGTGCTGTACCTGTCCTGGGAGTGTTTGATGGGGTCTGTGTAGAGGGAGATTTACTCTGTACCTAACCCCGTGCTGTACCTGTCCTGGGAGTGTTTGATGGGGACAGTGTAGAGGGAGATTTACTCTGTATCTAACCCCGTGCTGAACCTGTCCTGGGAGTGTTTGATGGGGACAGTGTAGAGGGAGCTTTACTCTGTATCTAACCCCGTGCTGTACCTATCCTGGGAGTGTTTGATGGGGACTGTGTAGAGGGAGCATTACTCTGTATCTAACCCCGTGCTGTACCTGTCCTGGGAGTGTTTGATGGGGACAGTGTAGAGGGAGATTTACTCTGTATCTAACCCCGTGCTGTACCTGTCCTGGGAGTGTTTGATGGGGACAGTGTAGAGGGAGATTTACTCTGTATCTAATTCCTTTTTATTCCTATGATGGGAGTGATTGTGATGTTGAGACCAGAGATAAAAATAGAAACATACGAAATAGCAGCAGGAATAGGCCATTCAGCCCCTCGAGTCATGTTTGGCCATTCGATCCCATCATAGTTGATTTGATTGTAGCCTTAACTCAACTTTCCTGTCTACACCCCATAAACCTCGACTTCCTTATCGATCAAAAATCTGTCTAACTCTGCCTTGAAGATATTCAGTGACTGAGCCTGCACTGCTCGCTGGGATAGAGTACTCCAAAGATGAACAACTCTCTGGGAGTAGAAATTCCACATCTCAGTCTTAAATGGGAGGCCCAAAACCATGTCTCCTATTGCTTGAATTCTCCATGAGGGGCATCATCCGCTCAGCACCTACTCTGTCAAGCCCCCTTAGAATTGTAATAAGATTATTTAATGTTTCAATCAGGTCATCTCTCATTCTTCTAAACTCCAAGGAGTACAGGCCCAACCTGCTCAACCTCTCCTCATAAAACAATCCCTTTATTCCAGGAATCTCTGAACTGCCTCCAATGCAAGTAAATCCCTCCTTAAATCTCACCAATGCCCGGTACAGTTGTAGCAAGACTTTCACACTTTTATATTCCTCTGCCAACTTTGCAATAAAGGCCAATGTTTCATTTGCCTTCTTAATTACTTCTTGTTAAACTTTGTTGACACTTGAGTCCCTCTGTATTGCAGCATTCTGCAGTCTCTGCCCTTTTAAATCATGTTCTGCTTTTCTATTCTTCCGACCGCCCACATTATACTCCATCTGCCAAATTTTTCCCACTCACTTAACTCATCTATATCCCTTTTTAGACTCTTTGTCTCCTCCTCACAACTTGCTTTCCTACCTCTCTTTGTATCATCACCAAATTTGGCTACAGTACACTCTGTCCCTTCATTCAAGTCATTTTATAGGCTGTAAATAGTTGAGGCCCCAGCACAAATTCACTTAGCACCCCACTAGCTAGTTTGTCAACATGAAAATGACTCACTTATCCCTACTCTCTGTTTCCTGTCAGTAAGCTAATCCTCTATCATACAAGTATATTACCCCCCACAAAACCATGAGCTCTCATCTTGTCTCGGTCACCTTTTTGAATGCCTCTAGAAATCCAAGTATACCACATCTACTGGTTCCCCTTTATCTACCCTGCCTACATCCTCAAAGAGCTCAAATTTGCCCATTCATAAAACCGTGTTGACTTTGATTTTCTGGTATTATTCCCTTAATAATAGATTCCAGCATTTTCTTTAGGTTATAATTCCCTGTCTTCTGCCTCCCTCCTTTCTTACAGATACAGTTCTCCAATCCACAGGGACCTTTCCAGAATCTCAGGAATTTTGGAAGTTTACAGCCAATGCATCTGCTATCTCTGCAGCCACTTTGTTAAGACTCTAGGATGCAGGCCACCAGGGGACTTGTCAAGCTTCGGTCGCATTAGTTTTATTTCATTCATTCATGGGGGGTGGGAGGCTAGGCCTACATTTATTGCCCTTGCGAGCTGAGTGGCTTGCTGGGGCCATTTAAGAGTCAATCACATTGCTGTGGGTCTGGAGTCACGTGTAGACCAGACCAGGGTAAGGACAGCAGATTTCCTTCCCTGAAGGGTATTAGTGAACCAGACGGGCCTTTACAATAATCAACAATGGCTTCGTGCTCATCATCGGACTTGGTAATTGCAGATTAAACCGAACTGAATTCAAATCTCACCATCTGCAGTGGTGGGATTCGAACCCTGGTCCCCAGAGCATTAACTGGATTACTCATCCAGTGGCTGCTTCCTCCCTCCCTTTTGCTTCTTGACTTTCCACTATTCTTTGGATGCTTTCTATGTCCCGCGCTGTGGAGGCTGATACGAAACACTGTTCAAAACATATGAAGAATCAGTTGTGGAAAATACAAAAAATTGATACAGGGAAAGAGAGAGAGAGGCAGGCCCCTCCTTAGAAACAGACTTCAGCAATGTCTGCTCAGGATCATGACGAATGTGAATTGTAATTAGGACGAAATTAGCATTTTGAAAACCACAAGTAAAATGGGGCCTTGATGGCAGGAAATTAAATGCAGAGTGACTGTCTTAGCGTCAGTTCAGACACGCTCCGGGTGAGTCTGGGCCTGTAACTATCACTCAGTGCTCTGGATCAGTGCTGTACAGAGGAGCTGAGAAACACAAGCGAGAAACAGCCCAAATTCCACCTCCGCTTCAGCGCTGGGTTCTCTGATCTCAGCCGAGCAACCAGTTTCAGAAAAATAAGCCGAGGTTCCCGCTGTCCAGTGATTGCCACCTGCAAGGGGCTGAACGTGTGGGTAATGGCGGGTTAGTCCCAGTCCTTTCACTCTGGGCCTGCACTCCGACTCCTACAACCTCATTGTGTCAAGCTTCTACATGAAACAATGTTGGAGCACCCAGCTCCCACAAACTGGTCCTGATTGACGAAGCAACCAATGACTTAACACAAATTCACCGAATCACGGTCCACTCAGTAACCTCCTAATCTCTACTAGCCCCTTGGCGAGGAAGGGCCCTTCCACTGCCTTGTGGGGGCTGGGCCCAAACCCATGTCCTGTACGACTGGGCTCTTCCCCCCGCACAGTGGGACTGGACCCTTCCCCCCACCCTGTGGGACTGGACCCTTCCCCCGGCCTGTGGGACTGGACCCTTCCCCCGGCCTGTGGGACTGGACCCTTCCCCCCGGCCTGTGGGACTGGACCCTTCCCCCCGGCCTGTGGGACTGGGCCCTTCCCCCTGCCCTGTGGGACTGGGCCTTCCCCCCGGCCTGTGGGACTGGGCCTTCCCCCCTGGCCCGGTGGGACTGGGCCTTCCCCCCTGGCCCGGTGGGACTGGGCCTTCCCCCCGGCCTGTGGGACTGGACCCTTCCCCCCGGCCTGTGGGACTGGGCCCTTCCCCCCGGCCTGTGGGACTGGGCCTTCCCCCTGCCCTGTGGGACTGGGCCTTCCCCCCGGCCTGTGGGACTGGGCCTTCCCCCCTGGCCCGGTGGGACTGGGCCTTCCCCCCGGCCTGTGGGACTGGGCCTTCCCCCCGGCCTGTGGGACTGGGCCCTTCCCCCTGCCCTGTGGGACTGGGCCTTCCCCCCGGCCTGTGGGACTGGGCCTTCCCCCTGCCCTGTGGGACTGGGCCTTCCCCCCGGCCTGTGGGACTGGGCCTTCCCCCTGCCCTGTGGGACTGGGCCTTCCCCCCGGCCTGTGGGACTGGGCCTTCCCCCCGGCCTGTGGGACTGGGCCCTTCCCCCTGCCCTGTGGGACTGGGCCTTCCCCCCTGGCCCGGTGGGACTGGGCCTTCCCCCCGCCCTGTGGGACTGGGCCTTCCCCCCCGGCCTGTGGGACCGGGCCTTCCCCCCGGCCTGTGGGACTGGGCCTTCCCCCCCGGCCAGTGGGACTGGGCCTTCCCCCCGGCCTGTGGGACTGGGCCTTCCCCCCCGGCCTGTGGGACTGGGCCTTCCCCCCGGCCTGTGGGACTGGGCCTTCCCCCCGGCCTGTGGGACTGGGCCTTCCCCCCTGGCCCGGTGGGACTGGGCCTTCCCCCCGGCCTGTGGGACTGGACCCTTCCCCCCGCACAGTGGGACTGGGCCCTTCCCCCTGCCCTGTGGGACTGGGCCTTCCCCCCGGCCTGTGGGACTGACCCTTCCCCCCGGCCTGTGGGACTGACCCTTCCCCCCGGCCTGTGGGACTGGGCCTTCCCCCCGTCCTGTGGGACTGGGCCTTCCCCCCGGCCTGTGGGACTGGGCCTTCCCCCCGGCCTGTGGGACTGGGCCTTCCCCCCGGCCTGTGGGACTGGGCCTTCCCCCCGGCCTGTGGGACTGGGCCTTCCCCCCGGCCTGTGGGACTGGGCCTTCCCCCCGGCCTGTGGGACTGGGCCCTTCCCCCTGCCCTGTGGGACTGGACCTTCCCCCCGGCCTGTGGGACTGGGCCTTCCCCCCTGGCCTGTGGGACTGGGCCTTCCCCCCGACCTGTGGGACTGGGCCTTCCCCCCGGCCTGTGGGACTGGGCCTTCCCCCCTGGCCCGGTGGGACTGGGCCTTCCCCCCTGGCCCGGTGGGACTGGGCCTTCCCCCCTGGCCCGGTGGGACTGGGCCTTCCCCCCGGCCCGGTGGGACTGGGCCTTCCCCCCTGGCCCGGTGGGACTGGGCCTTCCCCCCTGGCCCGGTGGGACTGGGCCTTCCCCCCTGGCCCGGTGGGACAGGCCCCTTCCCCCCGGCCTGTGGGACTGGGCCTTCCCCCCGGCCTGTGGGACTGGGCCTTCCCCCCTGGCCCGGTGGGACTGGGCCTTCCCCCCTGGCCCGGTGGGACTGGGCCTTCCCCCCGGCCTGTGGGACTGGGCCTTCCCCCCGGCCTGTGGGACTGGGCCTTCCCCCCGGCCTGTGGGACTGGGCCTTCCCCCCGGCCTGTGGGACTGGGCCTTCCCCCCTGGCCCGGTGGGACTGGGCCTTCCCCCCTGGCCCGGTGGGACTGGGCCTTCCCCCCGGCCTGTGGGACTGGGCCTTCCCCCCGGCCTGTGGGACTGGGCCTTCCCCCCTGGCCCTGTGGGACTGGGCCTTCCCCCCGGCCTGTGGGACTGGGCCTTCCCCCCTGGCCCGGTGGGACTGGGCCTTCCCCCCTGGCCCGGTGGGACTGGGCCTTCCCCCCGGCCTGTGGGACTGGGCCTTCCCCCCGGCCTGTGGGACTGGGCCTTCCCCCCTGGCCCGGTGGGACTGGGCCTTCCCCCCGGCCTGTGGGACTGGGCCTTCCCCCCTGGCCCGGTGGGACTAGGCCTTCCCCCCTGGCCCGGTGGGACTGGGCCTTCCCCCCCCCTGCCCTGTGGGACAGGCCCCTTCCCCCCCCCCGCCCTGTGGGACTGGGCCTTCCCCCCTGGCCCGGTGGGACTGGGCCTTCCCCCCTGGCCCGGTGGGACTGGGCCTTCCCCCCTGGCCCGGTGGGACTGGGCCTTCCCCCCTGGCCCGGTGGGACTGGGCCTTCCCCCCTGGCCCGGTGGGACTGGGCCTTCCCCCCTGGCCCGGTGGGACTGGGCCTTCCCCCCTGGCCCGGTGGGACAGGCCCCTTCCCCCCGGCCTGTGGGACTGGGCCTTCCCCCCGGCCTGTGGGACTGGGCCTTCCCCCCTGGCCCGGTGGGACTGGGCCTTCCCCCCTGGCCCGGTGGGACTGGGCCTTCCCCCCGGCCTGTGGGACTGGGCCTTCCCCCCGGCCTGTGGGACTGGGCCTTCCCCCCGGCCTGTGGGACTGGGCCTTCCCCCCGGCCTGTGGGACTGGGCCTTCCCCCCTGGCCCGGTGGGACTGGGCCTTCCCCCCTGGCCCGGTGGGACTGGGCCTTCCCCCCGGCCTGTGGGACTGGGCCTTCCCCCCGGCCTGTGGGACTGGGCCTTCCCCCCTGGCCCTGTGGGACTGGGCCTTCCCCCCGGCCTGTGGGACTGGGCCTTCCCCCCTGGCCCGGTGGGACTGGGCCTTCCCCCCTGGCCCGGTGGGACTGGGCCTTCCCCCCGGCCTGTGGGACTGGGCCTTCCCCCCGGCCTGTGGGACTGGGCCTTCCCCCCTGGCCCGGTGGGACTGGGCCTTCCCCCCGGCCTGTGGGACTGGGCCTTCCCCCCTGGCCCGGTGGGACTAGGCCTTCCCCCCTGGCCCGGTGGGACTAGGCCTTCCCCCCTGGCCCGGTGGGACTGGGCCTTCCCCCCCCCTGCCCTGTGGGACAGGCCCCTTCCCCCCCCCCGCCCTGTGGGACTGGGCCTTCCCCCCTGGCCCGGTGGGACTGGGCCCTTCCCCCCGGCCTGTGGGACTGGGCCTTCCCCCCTGGCCCGGTGGGACTGGGCCTTCCCCCCGCCCTGTGGGACAGGCCCCTTCCCCCCCCCCCGCCCTGTGGGACTAGGCCCCTTCCCCCCGGCCCGGTGGGAGTGGGTTCCTCCAGCACTGAGCACATAATCCGTTTCCTGACATCGTGTTGATTGAAGGATAAATATCGGCTCGGGACACAGAATCACAGAAGGTTATGGAGCAGAAGGAGGCCATTTGGCCCATCCTGTCTGCACCGGCTCTTCGAACGAGCTTCATGACTTAGCGCCATTCTCCTACTTCTTCCCCCTTCCCCTGCACATTGTTTCTATTTAAATAATAATCCAACGTCCTCTTGAAAGCCTCCATTGAACCTGCCTCCACCGGACGTCCAGGCCGCGCACTCCGGGCTTGAACCGCTCGCTGTGTGGAAAAGTTTTTTGCTCCCATCACACTTGCTTCTCGCTTCCCTGCTTCTTCTCTGCAGTGGCTCATCCTGGGCTCTCTCGCAAACACCTGAGGTGGGTGGTCTCTCTCTTCACATCTCATTCAAAAAAGGTGAGACCCGCAACAGTGCAGGGCCCCCTCGGCGCTGCACTGAGGGTGTCCAACGCAGAGCGTGTGGCTAGGCGATCGGAGAGGAACTGGAACCCGTAACTTGCAGACTCAGGAGGGGGAGATCGCTACCCGTGGAGGCGCAGCTACCTCAGGGAAGCGATGGTCCTGGTTTCCATCCATTGGATGTTAAAAACCCGAAGCTGAGCGTTAAGAGAGGCGGAGGTCATTCTTGGGGAGGAATGGGAGACGGACCGACTGTCGTGCAGCGATGAACATCCACTGCGCCTGCATTAGTGCAAACAGGCACAGCTCCCACAGATTTGGTCAGGGTGCATAAAGGCAGCCTGTGGTTTTTCGACAGAAGTTCAGCAGTGCTGCATGCAACATCCTGTGACTGAATCCACATGAAGTCAACAGTACGGCTCCCAGCTGACTGCGAGCCACCACAGTCCACAGTCGGCGCACAGCACTCTGTGGCCGGATTTCGGCCAGGCTGAGAGGCCTTTGGCCAGGCCAATGTCGCTCCGCCCTGCTTTAGTTGATCCCACTGGCACCCCCTTCCTTCTTCTCTCCACTTCCTGGGGTCCTGCGCAGCTGCCGGCTGCCTGAGTGGCCGTGGGCCGAGGGCCGCTCAAATGGCGAGCTGCTCGACTGTGACGTGAATCGCAGCCGAGGCCAGACCTGTTCTCCCCCACACCGCTTCCTTTCAGCAAGGGTTGTCAGCTGGCGTTCTTCCCTCCCCTCCCTTCTCCACGAGTGCCTGCCTACCTCTGCGGTATCTCGGCCGGGCTCCCAAACCAGGGACTGAACCTGGGACCTTCCAGGCTGCAGAGTTGCCAACTCTCCAGGGATATCCCGGAGGATCCAGGGATTAAAGGTTAACCTCCGGCACCCTCCGCTGCCAGACAAATGGGGAGGAAAATCACAGGGCCTTTAAAGGAATGCTTGCCCGCCATTTCTTTGAACCCTTTTAGCTTTTTTGGTCATACAAGTGCTAGAGTTTGGGGAAGAATGTGGTTTGTCTAAAAGCCATCTCAGTCAAGAAGAGTCTGTTCGTTTTCCCAATTGACTAAGGGGAGGCAGGGGATCCATGACGATGAATGTCAGGTGACTGGCGGCAGGAGGATGGGGTTGAGACTGTGGGGGGGGATGGGGGCAGGATGTCACCTGATTAGACCTCCAGGAATACAACTGGCCAGGGTTGGCAACTCAGTTACATTAGGCACAAAATTGATTCAGCCAGATATTTGGCTGCAGAGGCTGCGGTTTGCCTGTTCAGATTGAGGTGGCTAAAATACAATATTCATCTCACCACCTCATCCGAATGGTTATGGTACCAGTGCCCAGGCCTCCAGCCCTGACCTCCTCTTCTCCACGCTGCTGCTCTGCACACAGCAGGAGGGGCCAGCAGTGTTGCTGCACACCTACGAGGTACTGGCGGCCTGCTTTTCCTTAAAGGCAGGCTGTTTCTTAAAGGCACCGTGAAACGAAAGATTGCTGCAATGGGAATTCTTGCAGACGGGACACTGGGGTATATAGAGGGATCCAGATCCATGGAGGCAGCGCTGGAGGCATCAGTGGTGCAGGTGGGTAGGAGGAGGTAGGTCAGGGGGTCAGGTGGTCTTGCAGGGACCAACCCTCGGAAGGGAGTGGGACCAGGTGCCCAGGGGGGTTACGTCCTGGAGTCTGAACCTTAAAACCTGTCAGCGGTGCCAGAAGGAGCTCAATGACCTTACGCGAGAGGTCAAGGTCTGTGACTGAACCGTCACCCTGATATCTCCGGCTTACCACAGCTTTCTCACTGCTCAGTGCACCATACCCCATCACTCAGCCAGCAGCGCTCCCTGCACTCAGGGTTCACACTTACCGCCCATTCAGAAACCCCGCACACACCTACCAAGCACAGTCAGCCTCACATCTGCCTTTCACAGCTATCCACAGGCCTTATTGAGCAACACCAGCCAAACGCACAGCTACACAATCACTGCCCTCCGGCCCTGCCTCCTGTAGACAGAGGGTGGGACACAGAAGGAGGGAGCAGAGCAGAAGTGGGGGGGGGACGGGGGGGGAACGCGGATGCCTGTATCGCCTGGACCCCCGGGGAAAGGAGATGGCCCCTTGCATCATGGGGCAGGCAGCATTGATACCTCTGGGAAAATGGATAACTTCCCAGCGCACCCTCATCCTGCTGCTGGGCGTCCCCATGGACCTCTTGCTTTTCACCCCACCCCCCCCTCTGCCCCAAACAACCCTCCCCCCCTGAGTCCCTCTGTGCCGACTTCGCTGCAGCCCCCAACGGTGGGGGGTGGTGGGGGTGGTGGGGGTGGTGGTGGTGGGGGGGGGGGAAGCGGGGGGGGGTGGGGGTGGGAAGATGGGCAGCAATTGCCCAGCAGCACTGAAGAGACCCCTCCTGACCCCCGACCCCTCACCTGATCCGACCCTGGCAGCCACCAGCTCAGATACTGGCACTGCCCGTACACTGAGGGCCGGAACAGGAGTTGGGATAAGCACATGTTAAGACATCAGGTTGCAGGGTCACTGCAGAGCGAGGCAGCAGGCAAGTCTTGCCGGTTTTGAAGGAAAGCGCTTACTGGGCATGCGCACTGCCATTCTCTGGCCTCTCCCGTCAACGTCAATAAGCTTGGAGGGGTCCTGCTTCAGATCGACAGAGGGACAGGGTGTGCAGCTCCCCCCTCCCCCCACACCCCCCTCCGCAGCCTCTCTACACCACACACGCTGCAGATCCAGAGACATAGTCACACCTTTGTGTGTGGGCAGGTCACTTAACCCTCTGCCATCCCTGAGGCAAAACTCTCTGACCAAAACACCTCCGAAAACTCTCGGGGGGTGGGGCACCTTCAGGCATTTGCGAATAGAGAACGTTCCAGAAGTTTGACTGACCTGCAATCAGGGTTTGCCTGGTCCTTTAAGTAGCATCACCGCAGGGGCCATTGTGTTGCTTCAGGCCTCTGACGTTGGCCGATGCCAACTGTGGCTTTATGAGAGTCGGTATTGCCCCATTAGGAGGTGTGACATCCTATTAGCTGTGAAGCTGTGAGGTGCCAGGATAGTGACAATGCGGAGTGTTCAGGCACACTTGGAGCAGCACAGAGCAAATACATTGCTCGCCCATTAACACATTACTAAATAGGCAGATTTAAAGCAGCTTCACTTACACCACACTTTAGTTAGGCTGCAATTGTAGTATTGAACATGACTATTCGATGCCTGTTTATAGACGGGTATTAAAAGCAGAGAGAGGGAGAGAGAGAGTACAGTGTGGGTTCACCAAGATAATGCAGGTTTTGGAAACTCTAATTAGAAGAGAGAGTTACTAAGAATCAATGAATGATACAGTTGCAGAATGAGGCCATTCCACCTTTCTTGCCTGTGCTAGCCCTTTGAAAGAGCCATCCAATCAGTCCCAGTCCTTCTGCTCAATCCCCCATTGGCCCTGCAATTTTTTTCCATTAGGTATTTATCCAGTTCCCTTTGGAGTTTTTGGAACAGATTTCACTGCAGAAGGGAGGAGCCAAAAGGAAATGTAACAGCAGATTTGAAGATAATAATTTGGTAGAGTGAATAAGGAAAAATGTATTCGATAGGCTTAGGAAATCACATCATCAATAGCAAGTTGCCAATAAGAGAGGTTAGGAAGAATGTGTTTACACAAAGAGCTTGGTAAGTAGATCAATATTTCAAACACAGAGCTATGGAGAGAGAGAGCTGGGCAGTAGGATTAACTTTACATTGAAACAGAGCTTTGAGGAGAGAGCAGTCCAATAGGATTAGTTTTAGATTAATACAGGGCTATGGAGAGAGAGTGGGGCAGTGGGATTAGTTTGGGATTGATAAAGGGCTATGGGGAGTGAGTGGGGCAGTGGGATTAGTTTGGGGATTGATACCGGGCTATGGGGAGAGAGTGGGGCAGTGGGATTAGTTTGGGATTGATAAAGGGCTATGGGGAGAGAATAGGGCAGTGGGATTAGTTTGGGGATTGATACAGGGCTATGGGGAGAGAATAGGGCAGTGGGATTAGTTTGGGGATTGATACAGGGCTATGGGGAGAGAATAGGGCAGTGGGATTAGTTTGGGATTGTTACAGGGCTATGGGGAGAGAGTGGGGCAGTGAGGTTAGTTTAGGATTGATATAGGGCTATGGGGAGAGAGTGGGACAGTGGGATTAGTTTGGGATTGATACAGGGCTATGGGGAGAGAGTGGGGCAGTGAGGTTAGTTTAGGATTGATATAGGGCTATGGGGAGAGAGTGGGGCAGTGGGATTAGTTTGGGATTGATACAGGGCTATGGGGAGAGAATGGGGCAGTGGGATTAGTTTGGGATTGATACAGGGCTATGGGGAGAGAGAGCGGGGCAGTGGGATTAGTTTGGGGATTGATACAGGGCTATGGGGAGAGAGCAGCACAATATGTATCTCTTAACCAGTGTCGCCAGAACAGATTTATCTGTTGTTACTGGGAACTTGGAGGGGATTCAGCACAAGTTCACCACAATAATAGCGACACTGAAGGAGTTAAATTATCAGGATAGGTTTCATCAAGTCAATTTGTATTTTCTTGCCAATGAGAGCTGTAATGTTGGAGGTGTTCATAATATTAAAAAGACTGGAAAGGGAACAGAATAAGAAACTAATTCCTCTGGTGGGCAATTCCAAACCAAGGTCATTTTAATCGCAATGGGATTAATTGACGTCAAAGCGCAGTGCAAATCTAGAACTCTCTCGCTGCTGCTCAGTTCGAGTGTTCAGGACTACGATTGGTAGATTTTTGTTTGGGTAAGAGTAGCGTCATAGAATAATACAGTACAGAAGAAGGCCATTCAGCCCATTGCACCGGTGCTGGCTCTTTGGTGGAGCTATTACAGTTAATTCACTCGGCCCGTTATTTCTCCATGTATTTTATCCCTTCTAGTATTTCAGTCACTATTGAATCTGCTTGCTTCACTCTTCCTAGCAGTACATCCCAGATCGTCAGAGCTCACTGAACAATGTTTCCTCAAGACACCTCTGCTCTTTTTCCAATCGCCTTAAATGTGTGTCCTCTGGTTACTGACCTTCCTGTCACGGTAAAAAGTGGTTTAAAAAGGGTTAGCCTAACTTGCATACATACGAATTTAGGAATGAGGAGCAGGAATAGGCCACTCGGCCCATCGAGTCTGCTCCGCCATTCAATAAGATCGTGGCTGATCTGATTGTGACCGCAACTCCACATTCCGGCCTACCCACCCACCTAACTCCACATTCCGGCCTACCCACCCCGTGCCCCTCCCCTGCCCCCCCCCCCCACCAATAACCTTTCACACCCTCCGCCTCCCCCTTGCTTATCAAGGACTCATCTAGTTCCGCCTTCAAAATATTCAAAGGCCGGGATTTTCCGGCCCTGTCCTCTGCCGGAAACTTCTGGTCCAGCCGAAAGTTCGTGGACTTCTGTCTGGCCCGCCGCAGACCCCCGCCGCGGGTCCCACCATAGTGGGCCGCAAAATCCCGACCTAAGACCCTGCTTCCGCCGCCTTTGGAGGAAGAGAACTCCAAAGATACACTACCCTCTGAGGGAAAAAGCTTCTCCTCATCTCTCTCTTAAATGGACGACCCCTCATTTTTAAACAGTGACCCCCTAGTTGTAGATTCTCCCACACGAGGAAACACCCTCTCCACATCCACCCTGTCAACACCCCTCAGGATCTTATATGTTTCAATCAAGTCACCTCTCACTCTTCTAGACTCCAGCGGATACAAGCCTAACCTGTCCGACCTTTCCCCATAAGATAACCTGCCACTTACAACCCTTAACCTCTTCACCTTTGTCCTCTATTCTCCTATTTTAATAAAACTGAGGATCTCATATTTATTTATTTTTTTAAGAACAGCCTTCTCCTGCCACCTTCATTCAAAACATCACCTGGCCTCCAAGATCCTGTGGCCCCTTTAATATTGTACCGTTTAGTCTGTATGGCCTCGTCTTTACTCTTCCTACCAGAGTGAACCCTCCCACCTGCTACGTGTCCTCCTACAGTCCATTATCATCCACCTCACTGTTTACTACACTCAAGAATATCACGGGAGATGGAGCAGAGGTGAGTGAATGGAGCGGTTATACAGATCAGCCGCGACCTATTTGAATGGCAAAATAGGTCCGAGGTACTGAATGACCTCCTGCTGTCCCATCAATTCAATTCAACGTGTTTATCCGACCTTGTTCCCAGTTCCTGCCGAAAGGGGATAACCAAATTGATGTCAATTGGTTTACGTGGAGGGGGTCTGTTCATCTGTCCGCTGCTTCGTTAGCTGTGTGCCCAGGATATTCCAGCATTGAAGGCATCACAGTGCCCCCCCGCCCTGCTCAGGGTAAACCCCCAGCGTACCCACCCCACCACTTCCCTGCTCTTCTTCAAATCTTCGCCTTCAGGTCCGTTTCCTCTTGCTGAGCAATGTCTACAATGTTGTGCCAGAAACCTCCACTGGAAGCAACAGCATGTTGGCAACCAGGCTTCGTTGTTAATTATGGGGCAAAACAGCCAAAAAGTCTCAGTATTTTCCAAGGTGACCGGCCAGCAGTCTTGTCAGGAGAGTTCCCCTAGAGGTGTTGCATGGCTTGCTGACGTCCACATTTAGAGCCACTGTCCTCTTGCGAGGGTTATCTGCCTTTTCCAACATCCCAGACCAGTTGTACTTAGAGGCCTTATGTCCCCAGGCGGAGCTGATAATACCCTCGTTTCATTCAGCTCGCCAGCTGAGGCAAGGTACCAGGATGTGCCCCGCTGGTGTCCATTACCAGCTGCTTGGAGGCATAAGTGAGGGCACTGTGGAACACCAAAGAATATTAGCCATGTTCAAAACTGGAGTGCATGGTGGGGGCGCTGGCAATGACTCTCAGGTGGAACCTGAAGTCAAAGTCTCACCTGAAAGATGGCACCCACGTCAGCGCAGCACTCCCTCGGCACTGCACCGGGAGTGCCCGCCTGGACTCTTGTGCTCAAGTCTCTGGAGGGGGCCTTGAGCCCAGAACCTGTTGACTCAGAGACCAACCAACAGAGCCACAGTCGACAGTCCTGAGGAGCTGAGAGAGTGCGGGAGCTGATTTAAGATCCTGACATAGTGTGAGCTAAAGTAGAAGCTTCTGCAGTGGCGAGGAGGAGTGTGCAGGGTGATATATTTGGAGTGTAGGCAGAGAAAGAGAGGAGAGTTCATAGTAGTGCTGACTGGGGGAAGACTGATCATAAATGGAAAGTTGAAAAAATAACAAGCTTGCATTTTTATAGCGCCTTTCACTACATAGGAATACCTTAAAGTGCTTCACAACCAACAAAGCACTTTTGAAATGTAGATGCTGATCTAAAATGTCAGCAATCGGAACATGCTGATGTGATAATGAATGGACAACCTGGTTCTAGTCGAGGGGTCAATATTGGCTCTAGGCAGTGGGACGAATTCCCCTCCTCTTCTTCCAATAGTGCCAAGGCATCACTTTACAGCCACCTGAGAGAGCAGGCGAGGACTTGCATTCACATCTCATCTCAAAGACTGGCACTTCTGGTGATACAGCATGCTGGGGGTGGGGGGGGCAGGTTGGTGGTTGGGGTGGGGGGGGGGGTGGTGGGTAGGGGGGCGAGGAGGCAAGTGGGCTGGGGTGGAAGGGTTTTGTGTGGGAGGGAGGTCACCAACCGTGTGATCTCTATCAGACATGCTAATCACAATTTAGGCCAATTCTGTGACACTTCTGTCACTTCCTTCAAGCAGAGGCAGTGCGATGTAGAGTGTGTGACAACCAAACAAATAGGCCGAGATTTGTGCTATTCACCATGTAGCGGGAGGCACTACCTGCTCGACAAAGTACTGCAAACTCGTCTTGTTAAAACTTAGCTTCCGGATCCTTTAAAGGGCTAGCAAAGGCAAAGTGGGCTGAATGACCTCCTTCTAGGCTGTGTTATCCTGTGAGGTCAGAGGATCGATGACTGAGATGTTCTTAACTTCCTTTCCTGCGATGTTCTGAACTTCGTCACCCCAAAGCAAACAGAGTTTTTTCCCCCAAAGAGTTAGTTTCAAAACAAGACCCTCCGCAAGGCAAGGCAGGCTTGAAATGTTTGGCTTAAATTTTGTTAAAATAATTTCGGAGCAGGGAGAAAGAAAGAACCTTAAAAGCAAGAAAAGAGGAGCAGGGCAGAGAACAGAGAAGGTGCTTGAGGTTGTGACATTCATCTCCTGAATTGTCCGCCTTGTAACCCGAGGCTTTAACGTGACTCGGTCCTACCTGAACTTTAGCGAGTCTTTCAGACATTCTTCAAAGTCCACAGCGATGGTCATCTTGGCCAGCCACAGAGGGGACAAAGGAGCAGATGGCGGAGGTCGTTGTCTCTAATGGTACATCTTATCCAGAGAGAGGTTACAGAGAGCGGCTCTGAAGCGGTTGATCAATTTCTTGCAAGAGGAAGGGTGGTGTGGGCGGAGCAGAGCTGGTGACCACATCCTGGAAATACGGAATCAAATTCGTAAGTCGACAGAAAGAAATTTCAGACGGAACAAAGAGAGAGCCATCTGCTGAGCCCAACTCGGAGATCAGCCGCTGAGTGTGGAGCTCACTGCAGGAGGGTCAGGCCAGTCAGAATCCTTCCCAGAACTCATCCAAGTGGAAAGAGACCAGGACTGTAGATTGGGACAAGGTCAACAAAGAGTGTTACCAGGACAGGTACAGCACGGGGTTAGATACAGAGTAAAGCTCCCTCTACACTGTCCCCATCAAACACTCCCAGGACAGGTACAGCACCGGGTTAGATACAGAGTAAATCTCCCTCTACACTGTCCCCATCAAACACTCCCAGGACAGGTACAGCACGGGGTTAGATACAGAGTAAAGCTCCCTCTACACTGTCCCCATCAAACACTCCCAGGACAGGTACAGCACGGGGTTAGATACAGAGTAAAGCTCCTTCTACACTGTCCCCATCAAACACTCCCAGGACAGGTACAGCACGGGGTTAGATAGTGAGTAAAGCTCCCTCTACACTGTCCCCATCAAACACTCCCAGGATAGGTACAGCACAGGGTTAGATACAGAGTAAATCTCCCTCTACACTGTCCCCATCAAACACTCCCAGGACAGGTACAGCACGGGGTTAGATACAGAGTAAATCTCCCTCTACACTGTCCCCATCAAACACTCCCAGGACAGGTACAGCACGGGGTTAGATACAGAGTAAAGCTCCCTCTACACTGTCCTCATCAAACACTCCCAGGACAGGTACAGCATGGGGTTAGGTACAGAGTAAATCTCCCTCTACACTGTCCCCATCAAACACTCCCAGGACAGGTACAGCACGGGGTTAGATACAGAGTAAATCTCCCTCTACGCTGTCCCCATCAAACACTCCCAGGACAGGTACAGCACGGGGTTAGATACAGAGTAAATCTCCCTCTACGCTGTCCCCATCAAACACTCCCAGGACAGGTACAGCACGGGGTTAGATACAGAGTAAATCTCCCTCTACACTGTCCTCATCAAACACTCCCAGGACAGGTACAGCACGGGGTTAGATACAGAGTAAAGCTCCTTCTACACTGTCCCCATAATACACACCCAGGACAGGTACAGCACGGGGTTAGATACAGACTAAATCTCCCTCTACACAGTCCCCATCAAACACTCCCAGGACAGGTACAGCACGGGGTTAGATACAGAGTAAATCTCCCTCTACACTGTCCCCATCAAACACTCCCAGGACAGGTACAGCACCGGGTTAGATACAGAGTAACTCTCCCTCTACACTGTCCCCATCAAACACTCCCAGGACAGGTACAGCACGGGGTTAGATACAGAGTAAATCTCCCTCTACACTGTCCCCATAATACACACCCAGGACAGGTACAGCACGGGGTTAGATACAGAGTAAAGCTCCCTCTACACTGTCCCCATCAAACACTCCCAGGACAGGTACAGCACGGGGTTCGATACAGAGTAAATCTCCCTCTACACTGTCCCCATCAAACACTCCCAGGACAGGTACAGCACAGGGTTAGATACAGAGTAAATCTCCCTCTACACTGTCCCCATCAAACACTCCCGGGACAAGTACAGCACGGGGTTAGATACAGAGTAAATCTCCCTCTACACTGTCCCCATCAAACACTCCCAGGACAGGTACAGCACGGGGTTAGATACATAGTAAATCTCCTCTACACAGTCCCCATCAAACACTCCCAGGACAGGTACAGCACGGGGTTAGATACAGAGTAAATCTCCCTCTACACTGTCCCCATCAAACACTCCCAGGACAGGTACAGCACGGAGTTAGATACAGAGTAAATCTCCCTCTACACTGTCCCCATCAAACACTCCCAGGACAGGTACAGCACGGGGTTAGATACAGAGTAAAGCTCCCTCTACACTGTCCCCATCAAACTCTCCCAGGACAGGTACAGCACGAGGTTAGATACAGAGTAAAGCTCCCTCTACACTGTCCCCATCAAACACTCCCATTTGAAGTGCTATAAATAAATTTGTCCCAGTTTTCAGGCAAGAGGGGTTGTGATTCACAACCTGGCTGTGCTGGTTCTGTTGGAGGGAGACAGCCCACAGTCTTGGTGCTCTGACCTCCTTTTCCTCAGTGTATCTTTGGGCTGAGCGGGTTCCTGGCTGCTGGTGCCCTCTTGCTGCGGCCATTTGCGTCCCCACTCAGCAGGGACAGGTCAGCATTCCGATTTGAGCACTTGGTCCAGTTAGCAATCTTTTAGGAACATAGGAGATGGAGTAGGCATTCAGCCCATCGAGTCTGCTCCGCCATTCAATACAATCATGCCTGACACTTCAATTCCTTTCACCCCCTCCATTCCCCTTTATGTCATGGTTATTTAGAAATCTGTCAATCTCTCCTTTAAACATACTCAGCTCGTTCATACTGAGCTCAGCACATCAGTGCAAACAATAAAGCTGAAGCTTTTGCTACAATCTTCAGCCAAAAGTGCCGAGTGGATGATCCATCTCGGCCTCCTCCAGAGATCCCCAGTATCACAGATGCCAGTCTTCAGACAATTCAATTCACTCCACACGATATCAAGAAACGGCTGAAGGCACTGGATACTGCAAAGGCTATGGGCCCTGACAATATTCCGGCTATAGAACTGTAGATTGTGCACCAGAGCTTGCCACACCCCTAGCCAAGCTGTTCCAATACAGCTACAACACTGGCATCTACCCAGCTATGTGGAAAATTGCCCAGGTATGTCCTGTACACAAAAAGCAGGACAAATCCAATCCGGCCAATTACCCCCCCATCAGTCTACTCTCCATCATCAGTAAAGTAATGGAAGGGGGCATCAACAGTGCTATCAGGTGACACTTGCTTAGCAATAACCTGCTCACTGACGCCCAGTTTGGGTTCTGCCAGGGCCACTCAGCTCCTGACCTCATTACAGCCTTGGTTCAAACATGGACAAAAGAGCCGAACTCCTGAGGTGAGGTGAGAGTGACTGACATTGACATCAAAGCAGCATTTGACCGAGTGTGGCATCAAGGAGCCCTATCCATTGCTTATGTACCGTCATACCTTTTAATGTATTTTCCCAATCTACCTCAGCCAATTCCAGAACCTTCATAGTTTTCTTTGTTCAAATTTAACATCCTGGCTTCAGATGGAACTACTTCACTTTCAAACAGAATGTAAAATTCGATCATATTATGGTCACTCATCCCTAAAAGTCCTTTTATAACAAGATTATTGATTAGTCCTTTATCGTTACATAATACTCAACACAAAATAGCCCGTTGTCTAGTGAGTTCCTCAACATACTGCTCTAGAAAACCATCCCTAACACACTCTGGAAACTCATCCTCCACAGCATTAGTGCTCATGATGTTTACCCAGTCTATATGCAGATTGAAGTCACCCTCAATTACTGTATTCCCCAATTCTTAAAGGCAGACTGTTCGTCTTAAAGGAACACTGCACTGAATGATTTTGCTGGAGTTTAAAGGGTGGAAAATGGAACATCGGAGCAAAGAGAGAGCTCCAGCCTGATGGAAAGGGTGCTAGAGGCATTAGTGGTCGAAGTGGGCAGGAGGAGAGATGCCATGTGTTGGCGGAGCCAGGAGGCAGTCAAGTGGGAGTAGGTAGCCAGGGTGGTCAGCTCTGCAGCTTGAGCCTACAGACCCATGGCAGCATTATGGCAAGAAGTCTAATGACCTCATGTGGATGGTCAAGCACAGTGAATGCATCTTCTACCCACCACGCCATCAGCCTCTCATGCTGCTCAATGCAACACACCCTCATCAATCACCCAGCAGCACTCCCTCACACACAGGGCTCAAGCCTAACATATAGATACTTCCCATAAGATGTAGGAGCAGAAGTAGGCCATTCAGCCCATCAAGTCTGCTCCGCCATTCAATGAGATCGTGGCTGATCTGATAATCCTCAACACCACTTTCCTGCCTTTTCCCCATAACGCTTGATTCCCTTACTAATTAAAAAGCTGTCCATCTCAGTCTTGAAAATACTGAACGACCCAGCTTCTATAGCCCTCTGCAGTAAAGAATTCCACAGATTGACTACTCACTGAGAGAAGAAATTCCTCCTCATCTCTGTCTTAAATGGGTGACCCCTTACTCTGAGATTATGCCCTCTGGTCCTAGACTCTCCCACAAGGGGAAACAACCTCTCAGCATCTGCCCTGTCAAGTTCCCTAAGAATCTTATATCTTTCCATAAGGTTGCCTCTCATTCTCCTAAACTCCAGTGAGTACAGGCCCAACCTACTCAGCCTCTCCTCATAGGAAAATCCCTCCATCCCTGGGATCAATCCAGTGAACCTTCTCTGGACTGCCTCCAGTACCAATTTTCTTTCCTTAGATAAAGGGACCAAAACTGTTCGCAGTATTCTGGGTGTGGTCTAATTATAGCTTAAGCAAGACTTCCCTATTTTTATATTGCATTCCCTTTGCCTTCCCTATTACCTGTTGAACTTGTATGTTAGCTTTTTGTGATTCATGCACAATGACTGCCAAATCCCTCTGTGCTGCAGCTTTCTGCAGTCTTTCTCCATTTAAATAATAGTCAGCTCCTCTATTCTTCCTGCCAAAGTGCATAACCTCACATTTTCCCACATTATATTCCATCTGCCAATTTTTTGCCCACTCGCTTAACCTGTCTCTATCCCTCTGTAGACTCCTTGTATCATCCACACCACTTGCCTTCCCACCTATTTTTGTGTCATCTGCAAACTTGGTGATAGTACATTCACTTCCCTCATCCAATTCATTAATATATATTGTAAATGATAATAGCATATTCACCCATCTTTCACAGCCTCCACATAACTCCTGCGCTATGACATCACCCAATACTCTTGCATGAAAATGGCACACAACTGAAGGGAACAGAGCAGAGCTGGCAGGGGCTGGGACATCTGCAATTGTTAAAAATTCTTTTGTGGGACATGGGTGTTGCTGGTAAGGCAGCGTTTGTTGCCCATTCCTAATTGCCCTTGAACTGAGTGGCTAGTGAGGCCATTTCAGAGGGGCAGCTAAGAGTCAACCACATCGCTGTGGGTCTGGAGTCACATGTAGGGCCAGACTGGGTAAGGAGGGCAGATTTCCTTCCCTGAAGGGGCATTAGTGACCCAGATGGGCTTTTACAACAATTGATGATAATTTTCATGGACTAGCTTTAGATTCCAGATTTATTAACTGAATTTAAATTTCACCAACTGCAGTGGTGGGATTTGAACACATGCCCCCAGAGCTTTAGGCTGGGCCTCTGGATTACTAGTCCAGTGACATTACCACTAGGCCACCATCTCCTCCCTAAAAGCTTCAGCAATATGGAGGAGTTGGCCCTCAGCATCATGGGAGTGGCTGCAACAGGGCCTATGGCAGATGATGTTGCTCAGAACATTGAGGGTGGGGGCATATTTCCACCTTATTCTCCTTCACGACTCCCAGCGCACCCACATCTTGCTATGTGGCATCACGATTAAGCTGACAATGGTGTGACCATGGCTCTCCTGCTTCCCATCCCGCTCCCCTTCCCTCACAACAACCTAGTTTTCTGATTTCCTGCTTTCAGGTAGCCAAGCACTGCAGCCTGCACAATCAGCCCGAGGGGAGAGAGAGAGAGAGAGAGAGAGAGAGTAGAGAGAGAGAGAGTAGAGAGAGAGAGAGAGTAGAGAGAGAGAGAGAGAGAGAGAGCGAGAGTAGAGAGAGAGAGAGCGAGAGTAGAGAGAGAGAGAGAGAGAGAGATAGAGAGAGAGAGAGCAGAGAGTAGAGAGAGAGAGAGAGTAGAGAGAGAGAGAGAGCAGAGAGAGAGAGTAGAGAGAGAGAGAGCGAGAGTAGAGAGAGAGAGAGAGAGAGTAGAGAGAGAGAGAGAGAGAGCGAGAGTAGAGAGAGAGAGCGAGAGTAGAGAGAGAGAGAGAGAGAGAGAGATAGAGAGAGAGAGAGCAGAGAGAGAGAGAGAGAGCGAGAGTAGAGAGAGAGAGAGAGAGAGTAGAGAGAGAGAGCGAGAACAACAGCACAGCACTAATGAAGAGGCCCTCACAGCCACCAGTTCAGATATTGGCACTGCATTCACCTCAGAGTCAAATATAGAGACAGGATCAGCATGTGGTGAGTCATCCAGGTGATCGTAAAGCTTCGGCCAAGCCAGGATGAAAGGAGGTTTGCTCATTCACTGGAGGGTGAGGCGTTACAGGGGATTCAGGTGAGGGCCCGCGGTGCCTGCTAGACAGCCTCCTGTCACTGTCAAGGAGCTCTGAGGAGTCCGGATTTAACGGGCAGGGGGCATCTTGCAGAGGTTACGCTCCCCGCAGTCTCTGCTTGATATCCTTCTGGTGCTGCTGACCCAGAGTCACAACCAATGCTGTCCCTGTTGCTGTTGCAGTCTTTTTGTGGAGGAGTCACTTGCTCCTCCATCACACCGCTCCACATTTCCAAAGGCACATCCTGTTACTCCCAGACACTTTACAATAGCAGCAGTTCTTAAGAATCACTTTGCCTGCATTTTTGGTCCCTGCCCAAAATGTTCTGGCATCTTTTTAAAAAATTTGTTCATGGGATGTGGGTGTCGCTGGATAGGCCAGTCCTTGTTCAGAGGGCAGTTAAGAGTCAACCACGTTGTGGGTCTGGAGTCACATGTAGGCCAGACCGGGTAAGGTCAGCAGATTTCTTTCCCTACAGGACATTGGTGAACCGGATGGGTTTTTACAACAATTGTTTCATGGTCACCATTAGACTTTGTAAATTCAAGATTTTAAATTGAACTCAAATTTCCCCAGCTGCCGTGGTGGGATTTGAACCCGGGTCCCCAGAGCATTACCCTGGGTCTCTGGATTACACTATGCCACTGCGGGGACTCCCTCCCTCCTGGCCTCTCCACAAACACCCCAACCCTCTCTGCCCATCCCCCCTGGGCCTCACATCCCCACCCTGCCCTGAGACCCTCACACTTGCCTGGTCTTGGACTCCCAGGACTTTGGCTCTGGGGACTGCAAGCAGTTCCAGTACTGTCCACTGCAGCCTCGGGCGCTGCGGGGGTGGGGGGGGGTGCTGGAGAGCTCCCGGCCAATCAGATTGGCTGGTAACTCTCAGAGGCGGGACTTCCTCCAGAGCGAGGGGTGGAAGTCCAGCCTCCAGGCCAATTCACAGAATCACACACAACCACACGGTGCAGTAGAGGCCCTTCGGCCCATCAAGTCTGCACCAACACGTGAGAAACACTTGACCTACGTCCCTAATCCCGTTTACCAGCACTTGGCCCATAGCCTTGAATGTTATGATGTGCCCAGTGCTCATCCAGGTACTTTTTAAAGGATGTGAGGCAACCCGCCTCCACCACCCTCCCAGGCAGCGCATTCCAGACCCTCACCACCCTCTGGGTAAAAATGTTTTTCCTCACACCCCCCCTAAACCTCCTGCCCCTCATCTTGAACTTATGCCCCCTCATGACTGACCCTTCAGCTAAGGGAAACAGCTGCTCCCTATCCACCCTGTCCATGCCCCTCATAATCTTGTACACCTCGATCAGGTCGCCCCTCAGTCTCCTCTGTTCCAATGAAAACAACCCAAGTCTATCCAACCTCTCTTCATAACTTAAATGTTTCATCCCAGGCAACATCCTGGTGAATCTCCTCTGCACCCCCTCCAGTGCAATCACATCCTTCTTATAATGTGGCGACCAGAACTGCACACAGTACTCCAGATGTGGCCTCACCAAGGTTCTATACAACTCCAACATGACCTCCCTACTTTTGTAATCTATGCCTCGATTGATAAAGGCAAGTGTCCCATATGCCTTTTTCATCACCCCACTAACATGCCCCTCTGCCTTCAGAGATCTATGGACATACACGCCAAGGTCCCTTTGTTCCTCAGAACTTCCTAGTGCCATGCTGTTCATTGAATACTTCCATGTCAAATTACTCCTTCCAAAGTGTATCACCTCACACTTTTCAGGGTTGAATTCCATCTGCCACTTATCTGCTCATTTGACCATTCCGTCTATTTCTTCCTGTAGCCCAAGACACTCAACCTCACTGTTAACCACCTGGCCAATCTTTGTGTCATCTGCAAACTTACTAATCCTACCCCCCATATAGTCATCTCTGTCGTTTATATAAATGACAAATAATAGGGGACCCAGCACAGATCCCTGTGGTACACCACTGGACACTGGCTTCCAGTCACTAAAGATCCTTCTGTCATCACCCTCTGTCTCCTCCAGCTAAGCCCATTTTGAATCCACCTTATCAAATTACCCTGTATCCCATGTGCCTTTGCTTTCTTTATAAGTCTCCCATGTGGGACCTTGTCAAAGGCTTTGCTGAAATCCATATAAACTACAATTAACATATATTGGAGTGTTAAATGGCTGTGGGGTGGGCAGTATTGGTGGGGGAGTGTCCAACTCTGACTCCTTGAATGGCGGGTAGAGAAACCCCACCATTCTAAAAATCCTGGCTCCGGTGAAGGAATAATCACAAGTTAATTCCCAGGAAGGGAACAGTTGGACAAACGTGGGCATGAGGGCAAGAGAGACCAGCCTGAACAAGAGGGCGTCAATCTTGTCAAAGGTGAAGCATGCTACACTTCATTGACTCAACATTTCTACCAGCAACAATGGAGATTTTCATATGAAATTTGAAAGGCAGGAATACTGCATCATTGGATGGCCAGAGTAAGTTCCCAAGTGATCTCACCTTGAAACAATGCTTTGAACAACGGAGACATCTCAGTGATGTGGGTGACTTGCTGATTTGTGATGAGAGGTCATTCATAGCAGCCTCAGGCACAAGGCCCTTCAGACAATACACCAGGGACACATGGGCATTACAAAGCAGTGTGTCAGAGTGCAACACTCAATTGGCTGACCAGGGATCTCAAAATGATTAGCAGGAATGATTTCAAACTGCATCACCTGTCCAACCCATCGTCAGGAACAAAGGGAAATGCAGGTGGTATCCTCATCTCCATCCAGACTGTGGGAGCGTCTCAGGATGGATCTTTGCGAGCTCAAAGGTAAGACATTGCTCATCGTTGCTGACCATTACTCCAGGTGGATTGAGGGGTCTACAGGGTATCACCTTGGAAGCTGTCATTACTTTACTAAAAGTAATAAAAAGACTAATAGAGTCAGAAACTTCGGGAGAGATGTAGTGCAAGGGGTTAATGTTAATAGTTTTTGCCATGTACGGTATTCCAGACCTAATCATTTCAGACACAGGCCCACATTTGCCAACAAACATTGTAAACAGTTCACAGAAGTCTATAGCTTTGTCCGCACAATTAGTGTTGTAAAGCATTGGGCGATGTTTGGTAGGTTTTATTAAGGTGTACATGGTTCAACAGTAAGTATTTATTAACTACTAGAAACTATATACATAAGTATGGTAAAGAGTCCAAGCTAGGAGCTGTCTCCATGCTTGCTTCTACACACGGCTCTGTCCAAGACCACACTGACTGCCAAGTGCGGGTCATGTGTTCTCTTACATCACTGTGTGGGCAGTACTGTACTCAGTCCTGGGTTAACCTTTATACTACAACTAGCTCACCCAGATAATGGGGAGGCTGAGCATTGGGGATAGCGGAGGCTTTGCTGAAGAAGAACAATGATATCAACCTAGCACTGCACAGCGACAGAATGGTCTGGCTCTGTCTGAACTGACTGCCTTTTCTTCCACACGCACTTACACCATTACCTGAAAGCAACAGATGTAGAGACAGCGCAACAATTTTCTCTGTGACCCACAGATGAAGGGAGAGACGGGGAGGGGGGAGATGTAAGGGAGGAGGAGGATGAGTATTGTGTAAATCAAACCAGAAACTATACATAACTTACATAACTTACCAGAACTCCAGATAGGGGAGTCAGTTTGGGTTTGTGACCGAAACCGTGAACACCAAGTTTTTGGAAAAAAAACCCATTATATCCACGATTTTATCTTGTGAACGCTGAAAATGGAATAGTGAGAAGAAACAGGAACACACTCGTATCCACAAGGTGGAGGCCTTCAGTGGAATGGACCAGTTACCTGGATCAGGAAGACAGCCAGAACAGCGAGCTTCTCTAACAGGTTTGAGCATGAGCAGGGAGAACTTCAAACCAATGCACCCTCCAAGAGCAATGAGAACAAGGTCAGGGAGATTGGTTAGATCAGCACAGCAGCTTTCTCTGTGAACCAGAGATGAAGGAAGAGACGGGGAGCGGGGAGAAGTAGGATAATGTAACTAATATATTTAATAGAGTCAGAGACTGGGGGGGGAGATGTAGGATAATGTAAATAATGTATTTAATAGAGTCAGAGACCGGGGGGAGATGTAGTGCAAGGGGTTAATGTTAATAGTCACTCCACATCATCAATCACATAAGGCCACATGACAACAGGGCATACTGAGGGATGGTTCTATGTGAAGCTTTATCCTGCACATTGAAGAATGTTTAATAAATGTTAAAGCTTACCAACAGCCTTGCCTCCAGCAGTCCCTATCGATTCTAACCAAGGACAACCGAAGCTGAGTCCCACAACGATGATGACAGAATTCATGGTTGCACGTCAGTCTCACACTGCTGATGCTTGGCTAGCCAGAATGGACGGAAAGGGCCTCTTGCTGGGTCCTGAGCTGCCCACGATGCCACCCGAAAGTCTAGGTGGAGCGCACTTGATGCGGGGGTGGGCTGCCTGCCAGCCTCTTCTCTGTAGCAATGTCCATGTCTGCTTGTGCCTAGAGAGAGAGAGAGAGAGAGCGCGTCTGCTGTGTCTTTTTGAGGGTTTGTGTGGATTATGGGCACCAGGGAGAGTGCAGGACATGGTGGATACAGGAATGGAATTATAATTTGAAAAGTGTTTGAACTTAGTTTTATCATAATTTGGAACTTATTGCTGTGGCAATGTAATAATGGGACACTTAATCACTGAAGTTCTGAAATGTTGCAGTTTGATGGTACTGTATAATCGTCCTTATTAATGAAGTGAAATGGGAAGCTGCAACCTTTACTCTCTCGGTATGAGCTCCTGGACAGAGTGACTGAGCAGGACAGATGGTTTGATCCACTTATGATGCTGAGGCCTGTGATTGGTGGAATCGATTCCATTGGTCTGGGTATTCTTTAGAAGCTTCTTATTGGACAGGATTGGATTGGGTTGATCTGGATATATAGGCAGGCTGATCAGTGGTTTCTCAGGAGTGAGTTTGTATTCAGTGGTGTTGGGGAAAGGGTGGTCAGTGATGCAGTCCTTAGTTTCAGGGCTTTTTTTAGTTGCAGCCGTTTGCTCTAATCATTGGGGGCACTTGAGGCATCTGAAGGGCAGATTCAGGGCCATGCCTGCCCCTGGGCAGGTTACTGGTGGCTGGGCTTCTGCCTCTGTTGTTGGCTCTCCCCGCTCCTTGCAAGCTGTCACTGCTCTGTGTGGGGAGCAGATGTTACTGGTGATTGCCAAGCTGGACCTGTTTGGAGGTGAGCACCCGGTTCAGCCTGCAGACCTGGCCTTAGGGCCTCCTGGATGCCCCTTCACTCAGCTGGACACTTGGACAAACACTGTGCTCTTTCAGTATGGTCTGTCTGATTGTGGCACTACTGTAATGGTAAGGAGGTTGAGTGGGACTAATGGAGTATTGGTTTTTTGGGGAGCCTCCCCTTTCCCTTCTGGAGGGGGTAGGGGGTGGAGGCTCTATCTTTGGGTGTGGGGAGGGAATTCCCCCCTCCCCTTTCTCTTTTGTCTGTTTTTTTTCCCCCCCACTTTTAGTTTGTATTTGCTCAATGTTACTACTATAACCACAAATCTATATTTCAGGTAACTGAACACCACCTCTTCTACTCTACCCACCTGTACTATGTGCCAAGGCCACCTGAATCAGCTGTTGTGCGAACTAGTTCAGCCATTGTCCACATTAAGTGCTGTTATCCCAGGTAATCTTACACTCCTCTAGTCCTGGTGTCCAGTATAAACTTGGAACTTGATGATCTTTTCTTCTGGCAGGGGGGATAATGTCAACAGCCAGGTTGTCTGGGTCCCCTTCAGCTCTATGATGACCACAGGGAGGTTTCTGTCATATTCTCTGTGCCAGATGAATGGTAAGGCCAAAGATGGATGTTTAAACATGGAATTTTGAGCAGTTGCCAGTTAAGGAGTTTAAGCTGGATTCGTTCTCTTTTTTTTTCCTCCTCATATTTCCAGATAACTGGGATGTGGAGTGGGCCTCAAATCTCTACTATTTGGGAGAGTTCATCTACATTGAGGCCTTGGTTATGGCCATGAGCCATGTGCCACTGAAGCTTTATGTTGATAGCTGTGTGGTAACACTGACTGCAGACAAGGACTCCACTCCCAGATACCATCTCATTGACTTCAATGGGTGAGTGCTGTCTGCTTGATTCTGGGCAAGGGAAAAAAAACTGGCTCATTAGATTTACTAGCACACTGATGCACTCTGTCCCCTTCCTTGCAGCTGCCTGATGGACAGTAAAGCTGGTGACTCCTGCTCTTTTGTGTCCCCAAGAACTCACCCAGACAAACTCTGGATCAAGCTATGTGCATTCAGATTCCTGAACGGCGGGAGCTCGGTAAGATGGTCCCCTTAACACCCCCAGTCATAGCCCTGAAATGTTGAGATTGCTCTCAGAGGTTAAGGGATTTAATTGAATGGTCAAAACTGAGGACTTTCTATTAAATAAATAAGGAGAAATAATTTTCCAATAACCAGAGGAAACCAATCTTAAGAAGATTGGTTCATCTGCCAGAGGAGATGAGAATTTTTATTAGGGCAGGGTTATGATTTGCCTGGACCGATGGAGGAAGCAGATTTCAATGGCAATTTCAAACAGTAATTGAAGGGAAATAAACTTGCTGGGTTACAGGAATAATTGGGAAATTGGACTGTTCTACAGAGGGTTGGACCTACTCAATGGGCCAGATGGCTGCTTGTTGTGTCGTTTTGAGACTGGCCAGAATTTAGTTGCTGGTAGCTCAAGTCAATGTTTTATGTTCCAGTTGTTTTAACAATCTATGGAGCTCTTGATCATATGTACTTGATATCGGATTCATGAAACTCACTCAAAGATTTTAAATCTCAAGTGTTCAATCTGTTATTTTAAAAACAAACTTCTATTCATTAACCACATACAAGACAATTAAACTGTTAATAGCTGCTTTAAATTTTCAATCAATGTGAAATCAGCCCCCATGCTGAGATGTGCTTTTGAAACTCAGCCAAGCATTCATAATGGTTGGCTATAATCAGCCTTTGGGGAATGATAAGTCTATTCAAACTGCAGGGACAGAAGGTTTTTTTACTTACCAGTAGATGGTCTGTCAATCAAAGCAGTAGAGCAACAGCAGAGGGTTTTCTATATCCCTTGACAGTTTCAGCCTGTTGTGTTTAAACCCCCAGCCCTTTAAACAAAACTTCAGATCATGACACTTGGAGCTTATCTGCCCTTCAAGAGTGTTTGTCTATACCATGAATTTGACTCTTGCATTATGGGTTAACACCCTCTAGAACAGCAAAAAATGGAGTCTGATTGAATCTGGCACCAATTTCAAGTAGTTTTACTGAGTTTGGTTACCTGCCTATGATTCACACCCTACTCCCTCTCCACTTCTGGCAAAAGTGGGATTAGTTGTAAGTAAGAGTTGGACTCTCTCAGTGGAGTCCTGCCTGCTATTTTAAAGGTCTCTGGATTAGGCCTGACTCCTGTGAAAAGGTGTGTCCAGCCCTAGGACACTCCTACTTGCAGGGGCTTTATTTTCAGGCAGTTCTGAGCAGTGAAGTGGGAATAATTGGATGACTTTCAGAACTAGGCCATGTTTGGCTGAATGGCCTCCTCCTCCTTCTGATCTGTGAATTGTCTCTTGCAGATTTTCATTACCTGTCAGTTAAAAGCTGCTGAAAGAGGTGGAAGGCCGAATCCAGTCGAGGCTTGTTTCTACCAGGAGCCAGCTAATGAGTAAGTGCCTCTATCTCTTTGTTGTTTCCACTGATTACTATGGCAACCTGAGAAATTGCTCCGTTTTTCAGGTGGGCTTCAGTAGAGGGACCCAGTGGAGTTTGTCTGTGCTGTAACCATGGAAACTGCAGAGGGGGAAGAAGAGGGTGGTGGAGTGGTTTCCTCTGGCAGAGAGCGGCCGGTAGGTATACCTGAGGGAGGATGTGCTTTGCATTAGTATAGACTAAATGATCTCTGTGCTCCCTGACCTACACTAACTCCACAACCCTCCAGGCTCTGCTTCTCTTTCTGGGATCTCAACCCCACTGTTCCCAGTTGTAATGCCTGGTTTGGGGGCTGAAAGCACTTCCTGGGCCCTGGCTCTAGAATTCCCATCTTTGCCTCGACCTCCCATCTCCTTTTTTGAGATGCCTCCTGAAAGCCTATCTCTTCGACTGTGTGGTTTCTGTTACCTGCTCTGGTTTGGCTCTGTGTCTGTGTCGGCTTTCACTTCTTGTGAAGCACTTTCACGTCTTTAATGTTAAAAGGTCCCATGTAAATGCAAACTACTGCTGCTGCTGTTGTTAGTGTCTCAGTCTCAGGATGACCAGTTAAGGAAGGGAGGTGAGATTCAGATGGGGCTCTCGGTAATGCTGACAGCTGATCCTGGAGACCTGACTCCTCGAACACAACCCAAAAGCCGGAATGAATCAGACGGGCCGGAGACCCCTGGGCACAGTAAGAATGTTGAATGACCTGGCAAGATCCAATCTTACCAGCTCAGTGGAGTGGGTGGGATGACTGCCTCACCGTTTGTGTCCTCACTGTTTGTGTTCCCTTTCACAGATGGCATCGACCTGAAGAACGCACTGATCCTGATGGGGGTGTCGGCACTCCTATTGTCTGGGCTCCTGGTTGGAGGGGCTGTAATCTGTGGGGCTTTAATCATTTTCAATCTGTACAACAAACTGGCCTAACCCTCCATTCAGCCCCCGGCCTGTGATCTGGGCCCAGTTTGCTGGGCCTGATGTTTCGGTCAATGAAGGAGCTTCCTGACCAATGCCAGGTGGTTGGCGTTGGCTCATCACACTGATCTCCAATGGGATGTTGTTTGATGTGGTCAGTGACCAGTTTTACAATAGTGACAATGCTGTATTGACATTAAATATAAAATATTAACCAAACTGTGATTTGCCCTCCCTTTGGGGACTGGAGTAACTGATCTAGACTAAATCCAATCTGATAATATGATCTGCATCTCGAGTGTTTTTTTTAAAAACCTGCTACAAGCTGCTTCCACACTGATATATCTTTACTAACTCATCACACTTATAGTGAAAAGCCTTTATTCAGAGTACTGAGTACACAGCCCTGCTGCAAGGCTCTCAAACGGAGTCTCACTACTTGAAGGCCTGGACCTTGTACTGAGTGTCAATGACGTGGAAAAACTTTGGATGCAATTTCCACTTTATGTGGAAAATCTTCATTAACCCTTGACTCCTGTTGCCTGGTAAGACCCAGGTGCAGAATCTCACTCTGGGGTGGTCAGTCTACCAAACAAATTCTTTCCCATGTGACTGACTGGGTCATATTTCCTGGCTGCAGCTTTCTATTCCTTTCTGACCCTGGTCTCCCAGCATATTAAGCAATATCTTGACTCAGCAGAGAGAGGAAGGGCAGGGTCTGTAACCAAGGCTGGAACAAAACCATTCATATGAGGCCATTGTTTAGGTCAGTTTTTTGTAGCCAGTGTTAGTCAATGCCCCAATGCCATGTCCTCACATGTGTATCCTTATTCAGTATTTATTTTTAAGAAGTTCCATATAAGCCTCAGGGTTGAAGTCTTGAGTCAGAATTCTTCTCCATTTGTCCCAATGTCCTCCACATTCCAATCTTCCTACCACTCAGTGTGAGCTCTGTACACTGGTCCACGTGGCAACTGGCTATGTTTCAGAAACCCAAGACATAAATGACAGTACAACAGGGATATGCAAATATCTTTCACTACCCAGCATCCATAAGTGTGCACAGAGGTGAATCACCTGTTTTGATGCCCTTTATTGTGGATCAGTAACAATCAAAGCACTAAACAAAGCTTGCCTGGATGATTTGCATCGTGTAGACATAGGCCAGAATTTGATATTTCTGCGGTGGGGTTTTGTGCTGGGGTGGGGGGGGTGTGAAATTGAAGGGACAGGGTTGCTACCTACCACGACCACACACTGATTTTACACTGGGGTGGGCAAGGCCCCAAATGGGCCAATTGGCTACTTAAAGCATTTATTGAGGAGGATTGAACGTGCATGGGGGAGGCCTGAAACACTACAGAATTACATCTCGGGTGTGGCAGGGGAGGGGTGCCTCAATCAGAAGCCCCCTTAAGTTGGGCACCCCACCTTCCCCCACCCCCCCCACCAAGGCAGTGGCCTCTGAACCACCTCCTCCTCCTCCTCCTCCTTGCCAGCCTTTACCCATTCACCCCTTTGTGCCCCACCCCCCCATCCCCCACCAGGCCTTCTCTACCCTCCCTGTCCTGGGGCCCCTTGAACTTACCTGGACCTCTGGTGCCTGGGCTTCGGCTCTGATGTCCTCCAGCAATTCTTCTTCTGTCCACTGCGGCGCTGTTGCTGCAGGGGGACTGGAGAGCTGCTGGCCATTGGCATTGGCCGGCAGCTCTCTGAGGCGGGACTTCCTCCCGAGTGAGGGGCGCAAGTCCCGCCTTCAGCCTCTTAACGCTCATTCGAGGGTGAAGTGGCTACGGGATGCTGGGAGTTGGTGATCCCCACTGACTCTTCGGATGGTGGGAGGCGAGACCTCACTATCTGGGAAAAATTCAGGCCATGGTTTCAAATTGCTTGGGTTCTGACTGTTTTTGGCCTTTGGCACCCCTTATCGGGGTAGCTGTGCCCAAACAACGAATAGTATTTTCCTACCAAGAAACCTAACTTAACCCCAGAGGCACCATTCATGTGATGTCAGCATTGCTAGCAAGTCTGTCACTTATTGCCCATTCCTGGTTCACCATGCGGAGGTGATGAGCTGCTGCAGTCTGTGTGGGATAGGTACACCACACCTACAGTGATGCTGGGGAGCGAGTTCCAGGATTCTGGCCCAGTGAATAGTTGAGGAGCAGGGATATCGTTCCAAGACAGGGTGGTGTGTGGCTTGTGTTGCAGGGTACTAGCTATAGTTTGGTTAGTCTGATGAGATCTTCATAGTCCTAAGTAGGTTAACTAAGCCTTTATTGACTCTTGTGCCCTTTACTGTAATTTGTAAATAGTTTAAGCTAGGAACTGTCTCCATGCCTGGTCCAGCATGTCGCTCTGTCCAACACCACACTGACTCTCGATGTGGGGGCCACAGTATTTGTGGATTGTCCAGTTCAGTTTCTGGTCAATGGTAACCCAGGATATTGGTGGTGCACTTCAGCAGTGTAGCGCTGTTCAACATCAAGGGGAGGTGGTCATTGCCTGGTATTTGTGTGGTGTGAATGTAACTTGTCACTCATCAGCTGAAAGTTTACCTGGGTCTTGGATATGGGGGAAAACTGCTTCAGTATCTGGGGAGTTGTGAATGCTACTGAATGCTGCAATCAGCTCACCACCTTTGTGAACAGGAACATACCAACGTATGAACTAGGAGTAGGCCGTTTGACTCCTCGAGCCTGCTTCAGCATTCAATAAGATCATGGCTGATCTGATTGTAACCTCCTCTCCACATTCCTGCCTATCCCGATAACCAAGAGGGTCAAAGGTTATCAAGAATCTAGCTCTGCTTTAAAAATATTCGAAGACTCGGCTCCCACCCCATTCTCTCAAAGTTCCAAAGACTCATGACCCTCTGAAGGCAATTTCTCCTCATCTGTCTTAAATAAGTGACCCCTTATTTTTAAACAGTGACCCCCTAGTTCTAGATCCTCCTACGAGAGGAAACATCATCTCCACATCCACCCTGTCAAGATCCCTCTGGATCTTTAAAGGTTTCAATCAAGTCACCTCTTACTCTTCTAAACTCCACTGGATACAAGCCTAGTCTGTCCAACCTTTCCTCTATAATACAGCCCACCCATTCCAGTATTAGTCTGGTAAACCTTCTCTGCACTGCTTCCAATGCATTTACATCCTTCCCTAAATTTGGAGACCAATACTGTACATAGTACTCCAGATGTGCTCTCACCAATATCCTGTGCAACTGAAGCATAATGTTACTACTTTTGTATTCAATTCCCCTTGCAGTAAACAATAGCATTCTATTAGCTTTCCTAATTACTCGCTGGACCTTTTTAATTCAATCACAGGATGTGGGCTTCGCTGGCTGGGCCAGCACTTCTTGCCCATCCCTAGTTGCCCTTTGAGAAGGGGGCGGTGAACTGCTGCCTTGAACCACTGCAGTCCATGTGGTGTACGTACACCCACAGTGCTATTCGGAAGAGTTCCAGGATTTTGACCCAGTGACAGTAAAGGAATGGTGATATATTTCCAAATCTGGATGGTGAGTGACTTGGAGGGGGACTTCCAGTTGGTGTTCCCATCTATCTGCTGCCCTTGTCCTTCTAGATGGTAGTGGTTATGGGTTTGGAAGGTGCTGTCAAAGGAGTCTTGGTGAATTCCTGCAGTGCATCTTGTAGATGGTACACACACTGCTGCTACTGTGTGTCGGTGGTGGAGGGAGTGAATGTTTGTGGATGGGGGGGCCAATCAAGTGGGGCTGCTTTATCCTGGATGGTGTCGAGCTGCTTGAGTGTTGTGGGAGCTGCACTCATCCAGGCAATGGGGGAGTATTCCATCACACTCCTGACTTGTGCCTTGTAGATGGTGGACAGGCTCTGGGGAGTCAGGAGGTGAGTTAAACATCAGTGATGGTAACGCCATTGAATGTCAAGGTGTGATGGTTAGATTCTCTCTTGTTGGAGATGGTCTTTACCTGGCACTTGTGTGGTGTGAACGTTACTTGCCTCTTGTCAGCCCAAGCCTGGATATTGTCCAGGTCTTGCTGCATTTGTACATGGACTGCTTCAGTATCTGAGGAGTCGTGAATGGTGCTGAACATTGTACAATCATCAGCGAACATCCCCACTTCTGACCTTATGATGGAAGGAAGGTCATTGATGAAGCAACTGAAGATGGTTGGGCTGAGGACACTACCCTGATTCCCTCCCCACCAACGCACAGTAGCAGCAGTGTGTGTACCATCTACAAGATGCACTGCAGGAATTCACCAAGGCTCCTTAGACAGCACCTTCCAAACCCACGACCACTGCCATCTAGAAGGACAAGGGCAGCAGAACACTCACCACCTGGAAGTTCCCCTCTAAGCCACTCACCATCTTGATTTGGAAATATATCGGCTGTTCCTTCACTGTCACTGGGTCAAAATCCTGGAACTCCCTCCCTAACAGCACTGTGGGTGTACCTACACCACAGGGACTGCAGCGGCTCAAGAAAGTGGCTCACCTTCTCAAGGGGCAATTAGGGATGGGCAATAAATGCTGGGCCCAGCCAGTGATGCCCACATTGCCGTGAATGAATTTAAAAAGGTTGTTGCTGATTGAATCCTTCTCCTTCAGGGTTTCCATATGCTCCAGAGACCTTGTTGATTTTCAGTTCATCAATGGTGTTTTCAACTTCACTCCAGATCAGGGTAGCTCTGAGACAGAATCAGACAAGGGACTGTGGAATGGAATTGAGAACCTTAAATATCATAGAAAATCAGCAAGGCAGAGTCAGAATTTAGGTCTTCCATTATCGTCAGAGCAGAAAATTATTTCTCGATGTTTAGGGGACTCCAGGAATGTGAAACCAATGTCATGAAAGCTGATTACAGCCACGAATTACTGACGGAGAACTTGAATTTCTTAAGGAAGACCTGTGTTTTTCTTTTTAAAAAGGGGTGATGGTTAGATTCTCTCGTGTTGGAGATGCTCATTGCCTGGTACTTGTGTGGTACGAATATTACCTGCCACTTCTCAGCCCAAGCTTGGATGTTGTCCAGGTCTTGCTGCATTTGGACATGGACTGCTTCAGTATCTGAGTCGTGAATGGTGCTGAACATTGTGCATTGTACAATTATCAGCGAACATCCCCACTTCTGACCTTATGACGGAAAGAAGGTCATTGATGAAGCAGCTGAAGACGGTTGGGCCAGGGACACTACCCTGATTCCCTCCACAAGTAAAGACACTGAGTAAAATATGGCTTTCCAGAAAATGCCTATGTGGATTATACTTGACCAGCTGGTCCTGAGAGAACATGGAATGTCGCACCTGAAAAGGTGTCATGACCTTCTTCAAGCAGAGACACTTGGAAGGGAGATAGAAAAGATGCAAAAGACTGAACTTTGATCTCCTATGTTTGCGGAGGCAAAAGACTGATCCACACATCTCAGCAGTCACCCAAAAATTCATCTCCTATTGATTTATATCTCAATTTGTAAATGGCCTGAGATGAAAAGGACATGGACTTTGGGTGTGTGTCAGTACACAGGGAAAATTGGTATGCTGTGTGTGACAGCAAGGAGGAGACTAACTGGTCACCCCTGCAGTTGCAGGTGCTCTCTGTGTCTCTCTCGGTCTCTGTGTCTCTCTCGGTCTCTGTGTCTCTCTCGGTCTCTATGTCTCTCTCTGACTCTGTGTCTCTCTCTGTCTCTGTGTGCAAGGCTCAGTAAAAGCCACCATCACAATGGTAATAGGGCTGCTGAGTCAGCTACCCTGCAGAACCAAGTGTCTCCAAACCAACTGCCAAAGTCAGCTTCTCCGGACTCACCCAACTTAATGGCCCCAATGTAACACCATCTACGCTTCATGGACAAGCCAAAGACTGATTCATATTTTCTTTTAACTTTTATTTGGATTCTTAACTTCTCATTTCTGATCTGAGTGCATGTGTGTTGTGTTGTTACTATTTTTCTCTGGGTTTAAGAAACAAATAAACTTATTATTTCGTTGACTCAAGAAAGCCTGGTTAAATTGGCTCCTTCTAAAAAATATATACATTTGGACTGGGAAAAGGTTTTTTTGGAGGGAAGGGATTGCTTGTAAGTTAACCTTGTTGCGACCAGCCAAGGGAGTTGAATAAGGAAGGGGAGCCAGCTCATTCCTCCTCAACCCGGGAGCATAACAAAATAGGATTCCCATTCGGGAAGATAACAAATTGGGGAACCTTGCCTGGGGACAGGTTGTAACGCCAAGCGTGAAAGATGATGTAGATCTAGATTGTTCCACAATTTGCAGATCATAGTGTTAGGGTGCTTGGCAGAGCAAAGGTCAATAAGGGACTGGGGAAACAGTACCACCCCCAATATAACGTAGAGAGTCAAACGATAGTGGACTGAGTAAAGGAGTAGCCTAGCAGAAACCAACATGGAGATGGATGCTGGAGAGAAGGTGGGAGAATGGGGTTGAGAAACTTATTAGCCATGATTGAATGGCGGAGCAGACTCGATGGGCCGAATGGCCTAATTTCTGCTCCTATGTCTTATGGTCTCAAATCTGAAACAAAAACAAAAAGTGCTGGAAAAACTCAGCAGGTCCGACAGCATCTGTGGAGAGAGAGAGAGACGGAGTTAACGTTTCGAGTCCGTATGACTCTTCCTCAGAGCCGTGAAGAAGGGTCCAACAGAGTCGAAACCTTAACCGTCTTCCTCTCCACAGATACTGTCAGACCTGCAGTGTGTTTCCAGTATTTTTTTGTTTCCGCTGGAGGTGGTATCGAGTTATGGCTAATTACCCTGGAAATGTATAAAGTAATCTGTTACCAACAGCCACTTGCTGTTGAACCACACAAGACGCCAGACCCCCCTCTTGAGAGACGCAGAGCAATTCCTTCCGCAGCTCAGCAGGGAAGAAGAAAACATGATTCGCATCAGATTCTGAGGCTGAATAGACAAACAGGGAAAACGTGGTAAAACAAAAGCAGAATTGCCTGGAAAAACTCAGCAGGTCTGGCAGCATCGGCGGAGAAAAGAGTTGACGTTTCGAGTCCTCATGACCCTTCGACAGAACTTGAGTGAATCCAAGAAAGGGGTGAAAACGTGGTACTGGAAAATATTTATGACAGGTGACATCAGTTAAAGAGCTAACTTATCCACAGCCCTGGTCTGATTGATGGAGGCAGCTTCTAAAAGTGAAATCAAAACATGTGATTCAGCTATCAAATTTCAACCGATTACACATTTGGAGATTGTGACACTGTGCAACACCCCGAAGTTCATTTGCACAGTTCGAATGCAGAGACTCTGTTTGTCCCTCCGGAACAGCCAGAAGCAGCGTCGATTTCCACCCGTCTCTGCTGAAGGATGGACGAGTGAAAGTTTGACAAAACAGGTAGATTTGAAGGGAAGGAACCCGGGGTTTAGGGATCAAAGGAAGCTGGTTCCCAGCTTTGTGTTCCCCAAAGGGGTTTTTTCAGTGAGATTTGGTTGAAAACAGAGCCTCCGGGCTGGAGGAGTTTGGAGAGAGGCGAGGGGTGGGGGGAGGTGAGCTTTGCAAATACCTCTGGAGGTATTAATTTAAAATGAGAGTTACACAGCTAGCGATGTAACCCAGGCCCTGACAGCTTGAGAATTTGAATTCTGTTTTCTTTTTAAGCAAATCTGTTAACAAAAAGTTGGCTGTTGAAGGGACCCCGAAGCTGTTGAACTGACAGAACCCAAGTGATTCACTGATGTCCTACCCAGTTCGAACATTGTGCCTTCAGTCCCACACCAACTGCAACTGCCCCTCTGGAGTGGGCCAGCGAGCCCCTCAGTTCCATCACAACCATCTCAGGGAAGCTAGGGAGTGAGAAATGAGTGTCAACTTTACCAGCAATGCCTGTACACGGAAAAGGAGAAAGGTCCTGCTCAAAAGTGTGTCAGCAACCATACCTGGGGCCAATGGGAACAATTCTGATTTTCAACTTGGGTTCTGCTGTCCAGGTGGAAGAGTTTATCATCAGCAACTGCATGTTTCAGGTCGCAGTGCATAAACGAATCAGGAGTGAAGACAAACAAGCCTGGAGCCAAAATGAATGGCAAAATAAGGTCAGTAGCTTTACCTGGCTAGGGGCTGGGTGAATGAGCGTCAGTGCGTTTGTGAGTGCTAGTGTGTGTCTGCGTGTTTGGGTGCGTGTATGTGTGTGGCTGCGAGTGCGGGTGCGGATGTATGTGTGTGTTGGTGCATGTATGTGCGTGTGTGTTTTAGTGTGATGTGTGTTTTAGTGTGGTGTGTGTGTTTTAGTGTGGTGTGTGTGTTTTGGTGTGGTGTGTGTGTGTTTTGGTGTGGTGTGTGTGTGTTTTGGTGTGATGTGTGTGTTTTGGTGTGATGTGTGTGTTTTGGTGTGGTGTGTGTGTTTTGGTGTGGTGTGTGTGTTTTAGTGTGGTGTGTGTGTTTTGGTGTGATGTGTGTGTTTTAGTGTGGTGTGTGTGTTTTAGTGTGTGTGTGTTTTGGTGCGGCGTGTGTGTGTGTTTTGGTGCGTGGACGCGGATGGGTTAGCAGTTCCACTCATTAGATATCTGGTCATTTGATTAGTGAATCAGTGTTTTGTGTTTATCCAGCACCTGGTTCGATTGTTAGGTGGATGGGCAGCTCGTTGGGTGGAAGTGTTGATTATAAGTGAGATAAATGGGGCAGCGAGGTGGTGGCTGGTGAGGGAACAATGATCAAGAACAGAGAGACTTGCCAACATTTCTCACCTTATGTCAGTTTATTTACATCAATCTATTTTCATCAATGTTCAATCTTGGTCGTAAGTTATAAAGCGTTATACTCTACACCCATCAATTCCCTAATAAGCTGAAACACTTTTATAAACCTGCCCTTGCTTAACATTTGTTGTATATTTAGGAGGAACATGTATTGTGTGTTTGGACTGATGATAGTGATCGGTGTTGGATTTCTAGTCATGGATTTCTACTTTTCCAACTTCATTGTTCCAAAGAGATTTTTCAAGGATTTAATTTATTATCCAAGCGAAGCAAACGAAACCAAAAAAATCTATCATAGACAATCGATCAATCTGACTGACGGCAAGAACACTTTCCACATGGACCTGAACCGCTTCCGAGCAGAGTACAGCTACATGCAAGATTACAAGTGCAAAGTTAATATCAGTAACCCTGAAATGTGCTCCACACCAAAGTCCAGCAAACTGCTCCTAATTGCTACCAACTCCTATCCGAACTCGTTTGCTAAGAGGTTAGCCCTACGAAGGGCCTACGCCAAACGCCAACAAATTAAGGACTACCTGGTGGTCACGGTTTTCATGTTGGCCATGACCCACGATAAGAAGATGATGGAACTGGTTGGCATCGAGTCACGTCAACACGGGGACATTATTATGTGGGATTTCGAAGAGCATCGTGCCAACCTAACCCTGAAGATCAGCTGCCTCCTGGAGTGGCTGAATAACGAATGCACGTCAGCAGATTTTTTTGTGAAAGGTTAGTGCATTGGCTGGATTGATGGGGCTGCTGGGTGAAATAATAGCGGTGAACCAGGAAATGGCAGAGGAGTTGAATAAATACTTTGCATCAGGAGACACTAATTGCTTTCCAAGACTAAATAATCAAGGCAGCAGAGGAGGAGGAGGAAATAAATACTATTGGCTTTTATTTTATTCGTTCATGGGATGTAGGCATCACTGGCACAGCCAGCGTTTATTGCCCATCCCTAATCACCCTTTGTTCAGGGGGCATTTAAGAGTCAACTGTGTTGCAGAGGGTCTGGAGTCACATGTAGGCCAGACCAGGTAAGGACAGCAAATTTCCCTCCCTAAAGGGGCAATAGTGAATCAAATGGGGTTTTTAATGAAAACGGGCGATGATTTTCCAGTCATCATTAGACTTTTAATTCCAGATTTTTAGTGGATTCAAATTGCACTATCCCATGGTGGGATTTGAACCCCAGCCCCCAAAGCATTACCGCTAGGTTCCCAGATTATTGGTCTAGTGACAATACCACTACACCATTACCTCTCCTAATCATGAGAGAAGAAGTACTAGGGAAACTAATGGGGCTAAAGGCCGATAAGTCCCCTGGACCTGATGGGTTGCATCCTAGGATATTAAAGGAAGTAGCTACAGAGATAATGGATGTAGTGATTACTGGTAGTAATCTTCCAAGAATCCTTAGGTTCTGGAAAAATCCCAGAGGATTGAAAAATTGCCTTATTCAAAAGGGGAGGGAGACAAAAAACAGGTAACTATAGGCCAGTTAGCTTAACATCTGTCATTTCAAAAATGTTAGAGGATGTAATAGCGGAACATTTAGAAACTCATCATCTAATCGAGCAGAGTCAGTATGGCTTCATGAAGGAAAAATCATGCCTAACAAATTTATTAGAATTCTTTGAGGAAGTAACAAGCAGGATAGGTAAAGGAGAACCAGTAGATGTAAAATATTTGGATTTCCTAAAGGCATTCGATCAGGTACCGCACGTAAGGCTACTTAATAAGATAAGAGCCCATGGTGTTGGGGGTAGTATATTAGCATGGATAGGGGATTGGCTAACTAATAGAAGACAGAGTTGGGATAAGGGGGGCATTTTCAGGATGGCAACCTGATCAGTGTTGGAGCCTCAATTATTTACAATATATATTAATGACTTAGATGAGAGAAGTGAATGTACTATCGCCAAGTTTGCAGATGACACAAAAATAAGTGGGAAGGCAAGTGGTGAGGGTGACACAAAGAGTCTACAGAGGGATAGAGACAGGTTAAGTGAGTGGACAAAAACTTGGCAGATGGAATATAATGTGGGAAAATGTGAGATTATGTACTTCGGCAGGAAGAATAGAGGAACTGAATATTATTTAAATGGAGAAAGACTGCAGAAAACTGCAGCACAGAGGGATTTGGGAGTCCTTGTGCATGAATCCCAAACAGCTAACATACAAGCTCAACAGGTAATAGGGAAGGCAAATGGAATGTTGGCCTTTATTTCAAAGGGAATGGAGTCTAAAAATAGGGAAGTCTTGCTAAAACTACACAAGGCACTAGTTAGACCACACCTAGAATACTGCGAACAGTTTTGGTCCCCTTATCTAAGGAAAGATATACTGGCATTGGAGGGAGTCCAGAGAAGGTTCACTAGGTTGATCCCAGGTATGGAGGGATTTTCTTATGAGAGGTTGAGTAGGTTGGGCCTGAACTCACTGGAGCTTAGAAAAATCAGAGGCGACCTTAATGAAATATATAAGATTCTTAGGAGGCTTGATAGGGTAGATGCGGAGAGGTTATTTCCCCTTGTGGGAGAGTCTAGGACCAGAGGGTATAATCTTGGAGTGAGGGGTGGCCCATTAAAAACAGAGATGAGGAGGAATTTCTTCTCTCAGAGGGTAGTGAATCTGTGGAATTCTTTACCGCAGAGGCCTGTAGAGGCTGGGTCGATCAGTATATTCAAGGCTTCTAAGTGTGGATATTCAATGGGTATGTTCATTTAGGGATTGTCAAATGTTAACAAACATTTGGGTACAGAAAGCAATTAGGAAGGCAAATGGCATGTTGGCCTTTATTGCAAGGGGGGATGGGTGACAAGAATAAAGAAGCCTTGCTACAATTGGACAGAGTTTCGGTGTGACCACATCTGGAGCACTGTTTGCAGTTTTGATCTCCATATTTAAGAAAGGATACACTTGCATTGGAGGTGGTACAGTGAAGGTTCACTAGATTGGTCACTGGGATGAGGGGGCTGTCCAATGGTGAGAGGCTGAGAAAGTTGGGTCTAATTTCTCTGGGGTTTGGAAGAATGCAGGGCGATCTCATTGAAGCATACAGGATTCTGAAGGGGTGGACGCTGAGGGATCGCTTCTACTGGCCGGGGAGTCTAAAACATGGGGGACACAGTCTCAGGGTAAAGGGGATAATCATTTCGGACTGTGATGAGGAGAAATTACTTCACTCAAAGGGTGGTGAATCTTTGGAATTCCCAACCCCAGAGGATTGTAGATGTTCCATCATTGCGTACATTTCAGGCTGGGATAGACAGATTTTTACTCTCTCAGGGAATCAAGTGATATGGGGAGTGGGCAGGAAAATGAAGTTCAAACCCAAGATCAGCCAGGATGGTATTGAATAATGAACAGGCAGGATGGGCCAAATGGCCTACTCCTCGTATTTCTTGTGTTCTTGATTTCCTCTGTCTCCGTGTGGAGCAGTCTCCCTATCCCTCTGTCTCCGTGTGGAGCAGTATCCCTGTGCCTCTGTCTCCACGTGGAGCAGTCTCCCTGTCCCTCTGTCTCCGTGTAGAGCAGTCTCCCTGTCCCTCTGTCTCCGTGTAGAGCAGTCTCCCTGTCCCACTGTCTCCATGTAGAGCAGTCTCCCTGTCCCTCTGTCTCCATGTAGAGCAGTCTCCCTGTCCCTCTGTCTCCGTGTAGAGCTGTCTCCCTGTCCCCCTCTGTCTCCATGTGGAGCAGTATCCCTGTGCCTCTGTCTCCACGTGGAGCAGTCTCCCTGTCCCTCTGTCTCCGTGTAGAGCAGTCTCCCTGTCTCTCTGTCTCCGTGTAGAGCAGTCTCCCTGTCCCTCTGTCTCCGTGTAGAGCAGTCTCCCTGTCCCACTGTCTCCACGTAGAGCAGTCTCCCTGTCCCTCTGTCTCCGTGTAGAGCAGTCTCCCTGTCCCCCTCTGTCTCCGTGTAGAGCAATCTCCCTGTCCCTCTGTCTCCCTGTAGAGATGTCTCCCTTTCCCCATTTGTCTCCGTGTAGAGCAGTCTCCCTGTCCTCCTCTGTCTCTGTGTAAAGATGTCGCCCTGTCCCCAACTGTCTCCGTGTAGAGCAGTCTCCCTGTCCCTCTGTCTCCCTGTAGACATGTCTCCCTTTCCCCATTTGTCTCCATGTAGAGCAGTCTCCCTGTCCCTCTGTCTCCGTGTAGAGAAGTCGCACTGTCCCCTTTTGTCTCCTTGTACAGCAGTCTCCCTGTCCCTCTGTCTCCATGTAGAGCAGTCTCCCTGTCCCACTCTGTATCTGTGTAGAGAAGTCTCCCTGTCCCCCGCTGTCTCCGTGTAGAGCAGTCTCCCTGTCCCCCTCTGTCTCTGTGTAGAGCTGTCTCCCTGTCCCCCTCTGTCTCCATGTGGAGCAGTCTCCCTGTCCCTCTGTCTCCGTGTAGAGCAGTCTCCCTGTCCCTCTGTCTCCGTGTAGAGCAGTCTCCCTGTCACACTCTGTCTCTGTGTGGAGCAGATCCCTGTCCCTCTGTCTCCGCGTAGGGCAGTCTACCAGTCCCTCTGTCTCCGTACAGAGCAGTCTCCCTGTCCCCCTCTGTCTCCGTGTAGAGCAGTCTCCCTGTCCCCCTCTGTCTCCGTGTAGATCTGTCTCCCTGTCCCCCTCTGTCTCCATGTAAAGCAGTCTCCCTGTCCCCCTCTGTCTCCGTATAGAGCTGTCTCCCTGTCCCCCTCTGTCTACATGTAGAGCAGTCTCCCTGTCCGCATCTGTCTCTGGGTAGAGCAGTCTCCCTGTCCCCCTCTGTCTCCATGTAGAGTTGTCTCCCTGCCGCCCTCTGTCTCCATGTAGACCTGTCTCCGTTTACCCCTCTGTCTCCGTGTAGAGCAGTTTCCCGGTCCCTCTGTCTCCGTGTAGACCAGTCTCCCTGTCCATCTGTCACCGTGTAGAGCAGTGTCCCTGTCCCACTCTGTCTCTGTGTAGAGCAATCTCCCTGTCCCTCTGTCTCCGTGGAGAGCATTCTCCCTGTCCCTCTGTCTCCGTGTAGAGCAGTCTCCTTCACCCTCTGTCTCTGTGGAGAGCAGTCTCCCTGTGCCTTTGTCTCCATGTAGAGCAGTCTCCCTGTCCATCTGTCCATATGTAGAGCAGTCTCCCTGTCCCTCTGTCTCCGTGTAGAGAAGTCTCCCTGTCCCTCTGTCTCCGTGTAGAGCAGTCTCCCTGTCATTCTGTCTCCATGTAGAGCATTCTCCCTGTCATTCTGTCTCCGTGTAGAGCAGTCTCCCTGTCCCTCAGTCTCCCTGTAGAGAAAGCTCCCTGTCATTCTGTCTCTGTGTAGAGCAGTCTCCCTATCCCTCTGTCTCCATGTAGTGCAGACAAACTGTCCCTCTGTCTCCGTGTACAGCAGTCTCCCTGTGCCTCTGTCTCCGTGTAGAGCAGTCTCGCTGTCCCTCTGTCTCCGTGTAGAGCAGTCTCCCTGTCCCTCTGTCTCCATGTAGAGCAGTCTCCCTGTCCCTCTGTCTCCATGTAGAGCAGTCTCCCTGTGCATCTGCCTCCATGTAGAGCAGTCTCCCTGTCCCTCTGTCTCCGTGTAGAGCAGTCTCCCTGTCCCTCTGTCTCCGTGTAGAGCAGTCTCGCTGTCCCTCTGCCTCCATGTAGAGAAGTCTCCCTGTCCCCATTTGTCTCCGTGTAGAGCAGTCTCCCTGTCCCCCTCTGTCTCCGTGTAGAGCAGTCTCCCTGTCCCTCTGTCTCCGTGTAGAGCAGTCTATCCATCCCCCTCTATCTCCGTGTAGAGCAATCTCCCTGTCCCCCTCTATCTCCGTGTAGAGCAATCTCCCTGTCACACTCTGTCTCTGTGTGGAGCAGATCCCTCTCACACTCTGTCTCTGTGTGGAGCAGATCCCTGTCCCTCTGTCTCCGCGTAGGGCAGTCTACCAGTCCCTCTGTCTCCGTACAGAGCAGTCTCCCTGTCCCCTCTGTCTCCGTGTAGAGCAGTCTCCCTGTCCCCCTCTGTCTCCGTGTAGATCTGTCTCCCTGTCCCCCTCTGTCTCCATGTAAAGCAGTCTCCCTGTCCCCCTCTGTCTCCGTATAGAGCTGTCTCCCTGTCCCCCTCTGTCTACATGTAGAGCAGTCTCCCTGTCCGCATCTGTCTCTGGGTAGAGCAGTCTCCCTGTCCCCCTCTGTCTCCATGTAGAGTTGTCTCCCTGCCCCCCTCTGTCTCCATGTAGACCTGTCTCCATTTACCCCTCTGTCTCCGTGTAGAGCAGTTTCCCGGTCCCTCTGTCTCCGTGTAGACCAGTCTCCCTGTCCATCTGTCACCGTGTAGAGCAGTGTCCCTGTCCCACTCTGTCTCTGTGTAGAGCAATCTCCCTGTCCCTCTGTCTCCGTGGAGAGCAATCTCCCTGTCCCTCTGTCTCCGTGTAGAGCAGTCTCCTTCACCCTCTGTCTCTGTGGAGAGCAGTCTCCCTGTGCCTTTGTCTCCATGTAGAGCAGTCTCCCTGTCCATCTGTCCATATGTAGAGCAGTCTCCCTGTCCCTCTGTCTCCGTGTAGAGAAGTCTCCCTGTCCCTCTGTCTCCGTGTAGAGCAGTCTCCCTGTCATTCTGTCTCCATGTAGAGCATTCTCCCTGTCATTCTGTCTCCGTGTAGAGCAGTCTCCCTGTCCCTCAGTCTCCCTGTAGAGAAAGCTCCCTGTCATTCTGTCTCTGTGTAGAGCAGTCTCCCTATCCCTCTGTCTCCATGTAGTGCAGACAAACTGTCCCTCTGTCTCCGTGTACAGCAGTCTCCCTGTGCCTCTGTCTCCGTGTAGAGCAGTCTCGCTGTCCCTCTGTCTCCGTGTAGAGCAGTCTCCCTGTCCCTCTGTCTCCATGTAGAGCAGTCTCCCTGTCCCTCTGTCTCCATGTAGAGCAGTCTCCCTGTGCATCTGCCTCCATGTAGAGCAGTCTCCCTGTCCCTCTGTCTCCGTGTAGAGCAGTCTCCCTGTCCCTCTGTCTCCGTGTAGAGCAGTCTCGCTGTCCCTCTGCCTCCATGTAGAGAAGTCTCCCTGTCCCCATTTGTCTCCGTGTAGAGCAGTCTCCCTGTCCCCCTCTGTCTCCGTGTAGAGCAGTCTCCCTGTCCCTCTGTCTCCGTGTAGAGCAGTCTATCCATCCCCCTCTATCTCCGTGTAGAGCAATCTCCCTGTCCCCCTCTATCTCCGTGTAGAGCAATCTCCCTGTCCCCCTCTGTCTACATGTAGAGCAGTCTCCCTGTCCCTCTGTCTCCCTGTAGAGCAGTCTCCCTGTCCCTCTGTCTCCCTGTAGAGCAGTCACCCTGTCCCTCTGTCTCCCTGTAGAGCAGCCTCCCTGTCCCTCTGTCTCCGTGTAGATCAGTCTCCCTGTCCCCCTCTGGCTCCATGTAGAGCAATCTCCTTGTCCCCCTCTGTCTCCGTGTAGAGCAGTCTATCCATCCCCCTCTAACTCCATGTAGAGCAATCTCCCTGTCCCCCTCTGTCTCCGTGTAGAGCAATCGCCCTGTCCCCCTCTGTCTCCATGTAGAGCAGTCTCCCTGTCCCTCTGTCTCCCTGTAGAGCAGTCTCCCTGTGCCTCTGTCTCCGTGTAGAGCAGTCTCCCTCTCCCTCTGCATCCATGTAGGGCAGTCTCCCTGTCCCTCTGTCTCCCTGTAGAGCAGTCTCCCTGTCCCTCTGTCCATATATAGAGCAGTCTCCCTGTCCCTCTGTCTCCCTGTAGAGCAGTCTCCCTGTCCCTCTGTCTCCCTGTAGAGCAGCCTCACTGTCCCTCTGTCTCCGTGTAGATCAGTCTCCCTATCCCCCTCTGGCTCCATGTAGAGCAATCTCCTTGTCCCCCTCTGTCTCCGTGTAGAGCAGTCTATCCATCCCCCTCTAACTCCATGTAGAGCAATCTCCCTGTCCCACTCTGTCTCCGTGTAGAGCAATCGTCCTGTCCCCCTCTGTCTCCATGTAGAGCAGTCTCCCTGTCCCTCTGTCTCCGTGTAGAGCAGTCTCCCTCTCCCTCTGCATCCATGTAGGGCAGTCTCCCTGTCCCTCTGTCCATATAGAGAGCAGTCTCCCTGTCCATCTGTCTCCCTGTAGAGCAGTCTGCCTGTCATTCTGTCTCAGTGTAGAGCAGTCTCCCTGTCACCCTCTGTCTCCACGTAGTGCAGTCTCCCTGTCCCTCTGTCTCCTTGTAGTGCAGACTCCCTGTCCATCTGTCTCAGTGTAGAGCCGTCTCCCTGTCCCTCTCTGTCTCCGTGTACAGCTGCCTCACTGTCCCCCTCTGTCTCCACGTGGAGCAGTCTCCCTGTCCGTATCTGTCCCGGGGTAGAGCAGCCTTCCTGTCCCCCTCTGTCTCCATGTAGAGCAGGCTCCCTGTCCCTCTGTCTCCGTGTAGATCAGTCTCCCTGTCCCCCTCTGGCTCCATGTAGAGCAGTCTCCCTGTCCCCCTCTGTCTCTGTATAGAGCAGTCTCCCTGTCCCCCTCTGTCTCCGTGTAGAGCTGTCTCCCTGTCCCACTGTCTCCATGTAGAGCAGTCTCCCTGTCCCTCTCTGTCTCCGTGTAGAGCTGTCTCCCAGTCCCCCTCTGTCTCCATGTAGAGCAGTCTCCCTGTCCGCATCTGTCTCTGGGTAGAGCAGTCTCCCTGTCCCCCTCTGTCTCCATGTAGAGCTGTCTCCCTGTCCCCCTCTGTCTCCATGTAGACCTGTCTCCATTTACCCCTCTGTCTCAGTGTAGAGCAGTTTCCCTGTCCCTCTGTCTCCATGTAGACCAGTCTCCCTGTCCATCTGTCACCGTGTAGAGCAGTGTCCCTGTCCCTCTGTCTCCGTGGAGAGCAGTCTCCCTGTCCCTCTGTCTCCGTGTAGAGCAGTCTCCCTCTCCCTCTGTCTCCATGTAGGGCAGTCTCCCTGTCCCTCTGTTTCCCTCTAGAGCATTCTCCCTGTCTCGCTGTCCATATGTAGAGCAGGTTCCCTGTCCCTCTGTCTCCCTGTAGAGCATTCTCCCTGTCCCTCTGTCCATATATAGAGCAGTCTCCCTGTAGAGCAGTCTCCCTGTCATTCTGTCTCTGTGTAGAGCAGTTTCCCTGTAGAGCAGTCTCCCTGTCATTCTGTCTCTGTGTAGAGCAGTCTCCCTGTCACCCTCTGTCTCCATGTAGTGCAGTCTTCCTGTCCCTCTGTCTCCTTGTAGTGCAGACTCCCTGTCCCTCTGTCTCAGTGTAGAGCCGTCTCCCTGTCCCTCTCTGTCTCCACGTACAGCTGCCTCCCTGTCCCCCTCTGTCGCCACGTGGAGCAGTCTCCCTGTCCGTATCTGTCCCGGGGTAGAGCAGCCTTCCTGTCCCCCTTTGTCTCCGTGTAGAGCAGGCTCCCTGTCCCTTTGCCTCCACGTAGAGCAGTCTCCCTGTCCCTCTGTCTCCGTGTAGATCAGTCTCCCTGTCCCCCTCTGGCTCCATGTAGAGCAGGCTCCTTGTCCCCCTTTGTCTCCGTGTAGAGCAGTCTCTCCATCCCCCTCTGTCTCCGTGTAGAGCAGTCTCTCTGTCCCCCTCTGTCTCCGTGTAGAGCAGTCTCTCTGTCCCCCTCTGTCTCCGTGTAGAGCAGTCTCTCTGTCCCCCTCTGGCTCCATATAGAGCATTCTCCCTGTGCCCCTCTGTCTCTGTATAGAGCAGTCTCCCTGTCCCCCTCTGTCTCCGTGCAGAGCAGTCTCCCTGTCCCACTCTGTCTCTGTGTAGATCAGTCTCCTGTCCTTCGGTCTCCCTGTAGAGAAGTCTCCCTGTCCCCATTTGTCTCCGTGTAGAGCAGTCTCCCTGTCCCTCTGTCTCCCTGCAGAGCAGTCTCCCTGTCCCTCTGTCTCCATGTAGAGCAGTCCCTGTCTCTCTGTCTCCCAGTAGAGCAGTCCCTGTCCCTCTGTCTCCCTGTAGATCAGTCTCCCTGTCATTCTGTCTCCGTGTAGAGCAGTCTCCCTGTCACCCTCTGTCTCCGCGTAGAGCAGTCTCCCTGTCCCTCTGTCTCGGTGTAGAGCAGTCTCCCTGTCCCTCTGCCTCCATGTAGAGAAGTCTCCCTGTCCCCATTTGTCTCCGTGTAGAGCAGTCTCCCTGTCCCCCTCTGTCTCCGTGTAGAGCAGTCTATCCATCCCGCTCTATCTCCGTGTAGAGCAATCTCCCTGTCCCCCTCAGACTCCGTGTAGAGCAATCTCCCTGTCCCCCTCTGTCTCCATGTAGAGCAGTCTCCCTGTCCCTCTGTCTCCCTGTAGAGCAGTCTCCCTGTCCCTCTGTCTCCCTGTAGAGCAGTCACCCTGTCCCTCTGTCTCCCTGTAGAGCAGCCTCCCTGTCCCTCTGTCTCCGTGTAGATCAGTCTCCCTGTCCCCCTCTGGCTCCATGTAGAGCAATCTCCTTGTCCCCCTCTGTCTCCGTGTAGAGCAGTCTATCCATCCCCCTCTAACTCCATGTAGAGCAATCTCCCTGTCCCCCTCTGTCTCCGTGTAGAGCAATCGCCCTGTCCCCCTCTGTCTCCGTGTAGAGCAGTCTCCCTCTCCCTCTGCATCCATGTAGGGCAGTCTCCCTGTCCCTCTGTCTCCCTGTAGAGCAGTCTCCCTGTCCCTCTGTCCATATATAGAGCAGTCTCCCTGTCCCTCTGTCTCCCTGTAGAGCAGTCTCCCTGTCCCTCTGTCTCCCTGTAGAGCAGCCTCCCTGTCCCTCTGTCTCCGTGTAGATCAGTCTCCCTATCCCCCTCTGGCTCCATGTAGAGCAACCTCCCTGTCCCCCTCTGTCTCCGTGTAGAGCAATCGTCCTGTCCCCCTCTGTCTCCATGTAGAGCAGTCTCCCTGTCCCTCTGTCTCCCTGTAGAGCAGTCTCCCTGTGCCTCTGTCTCCGTGTAGAGCAGTCTCCCTCTCCCTCTGCATCCATGTAGGGCAGTCTCCCTGTCCCTCTGTCTCCCTGTAGAGCAGTCTCCCTGTCCCTCTGTCCGTATATAGAGCAGTCTCCCTGTCCCTCTGTCTCCCTGTAGAGCAGTCTCCCTGTCATTCTGTCTCAGTGTAGAGCAGTCTCCCTGTCACCCTCTGTCTCCACGTAGTGCAGCCTCCCTGTCCCTCTGTCTCCTTGTAGTGCAGACTCCCTGTCCCTCTGTCTCAGTGTAGAGCCGTCTCCCTGTCCCTCTCTGTCTCCGTGTACAGCTGCCTCACTGTCCCCCTCTGTCTCCACGTGGAGCAGTCTCCCTGTCCGTATCTGTCCCGGGGTAGAGCAGCCTTCCTGTCCCCCTCTGTCTCCATGTAGAGCAGGCTCCCTGTCCCTTTGCCTCCACGTAGAGCAGTCTCCCTGTCCCTCGGTCTCCGTGTAGACCAGTCTCCCTGTCCCCCTCTGGCTCCATGTAGAGCAGTCTCCCTGTCCCCCTCTGTCTCTGTATAGAGCAGTCTCCCTGTCCCCCTCTGTCTCCGTGTAGAGCTGTCTCCCTGTCCCACTGTCTCCATGTAGAGCAGTCTCCCTGTCCCTCTCTGTCTCCGTGTAGAGCTGTCTCCCAGTCCCCCTCTGTCTCCATGTAGAGCAGTCTCCCTGTCCGCATCTGTCTCTGGGTAGAGCAGTCTCCCTGTCCCCCTCTGTCTCCATGTAGAGCTGTCTCCCTGTCCCCCTCTGTCTCCATGTAGACCTGTCTCCATTTACCCCTCTGTCTCAGTGTAGAGCAGTTTCCCTGTCCCTCTGTCTCCGTGTAGACCAGTCTCCCTGTCCATCTGTCACTGTGTAGAGCAGTGTCCCTGTCCCACTCTGTCTCTGTGTAGAGCAATCTCCCTGTCCCTCTGTCTCCGTGGAGAGCAGGCTCCCTCTCCCTCTGTCTCCGTGTAGAGCAATCTCCCTGTCCCCCTCTGTCTCCATGTAGAGCAGTCTCCCTCTCCCTCTGTCTCCATGTAGGGCAGTCTCCCTGTCCCTCTGTTTCCCTCTAGAGCATTCTCCCTGTCTCGCTTTCCATATGTAGAGCAGGTTCCCTGTCCCTCTGTCTCCCTGTAGAGCATTCTCCCTGTCCCTCTGTCCATATATAGAGCAGTCTCCCTGTAGAGCAGTCCCCCTGTCATTCTGTCTCTGTGTAGAGCAGTCTCCCTGTAGAGCAGTCTCCCTGTCATTCTGTCTCTGTGTAGAGCAGTCTCCTTGTCACCCTCTGTCTCCACGTAGTGCAGTCTCCCTGTCCCTCTGTCTCCTTGTAGTGCAGTCTCCCTGTCCCTCTGTCTCCGTGTAGAGCAGTCTCCCTGTCCCTCTGCCTCCATGTAGAGCAGTCTATCCATCCCCCTCTATCTCCGTGTAGAGCAATCTCCCTGTCCCCCTCTGTCTCCGTGTAGAGCAATCTCCCTGTCCCCCTCTGTCTCCATGTAGAGCAGTCTCCCTGTCCCTCTGTCTCCCTGTAGAGCAGTCTCCCTGTCCCTCTGTCTCCCTGTAGAGCTGTCTCCCTGTCCCTCTGTCTCCCTGTAGAGCAGCCTCCCTGTCCCTCTGTCTCCGTGTAGATCAGTCTCCCTGTCCCCCTCTGGCTCCATGTAGAGCAATCTCCTTGTCCCCCTCTGTCTCCGTGTAGAGCAGTCTATCCATCCCCCTCTAACTCCATGTAGAGCAATCTCCCTGTCCCCCTCTGTCTCCGTGTAGAGCAATCGCCCTGTCCCCCTCTGTCTCCATGTAGAGCAGTCTCCCTGTCCCTCTGTCTCCCTGTAGAGCAGTCTCCCTGTGCCTCTGTCTCCGTGTAGAGCAGTCTCCCTCTCTCTCTGCATCCATGTAGGGCAGTCTCCCTGTCCCTCTGTCTCCCTGTAGAGCAGTCTCCCTGTCCCTCTGTCCATATATAGAGCAGTCTCCCTGTCCCTCTGTCTCCCTGTAGAGCAGTCTCCCTGTCCCTCTGTCTCCCTGTAGAGCAGCCTCCCTGTCCCTCTGTCTCCGTGTAGATCAGTCTCCCTATCCCCCTCTGGCTCCATGTAGAGCAATCTCCTTGTCCCCCTCTGTCTCCGTGTAGAGCAGTCTATCCATCCCCCTCTAACTCCATGTAGAGCAATCTCCCTGTCCCCCTCTGTCTCCGTGTAGAGCAATCGCCCTGTCCCCCTCTGTCTCCATGTAGAGCAGTCTCCCTGTCCCTCTGTCTCCCTGTAGAGCAGTCTCACTGTGCCTCTGTCTCCGTGTAGAGCAGTCTCCCTCTCCCTGTGCATCCATGTAGGGCAGTCTCCCTTTCCCTCTGTCTCCCTGTAGAGCAGTCTCCCTGTCCCTCTGTCCATATATAGAGCAGTCTCCCTCTCCCACTGTCTCCCTGTAGAGCAGTCTCCCTGTCATTCTGTCTCAGTGTAGAGCAGTCTCCCTGTCACCCTCTGTCTCCACGTAGTGCAGTCTCCCTGTCCCTCTGTCTCCTTGTAGTGCAGACTCCCTGTCCCTCTGTCTCAGTGTAGAGACGTCTCCCTGTCCCTCTCTGTCTCCGTGTACAGCTGCCTCACTGTCCCCCTCTGTCTCCACGTGGAGCAGTCTCCCTGTCCGTATCTGTCCCGGGGTAGAGCAGCCTTCCTGTCCCCCTCTGTCTCCATGTAGAGCAGGCTCCCTGTCCCTTTGCCTCCACGTAGAGCAGTCTCCCTGTCCCTCTGTCTCCGTGTAGATCAGTCTCCCTGTCCCCCTCTATCTCTGTATAGAGCAGTCTCCCTGTCCCCCTCTGTCTCCGTGTAGAGCTGTCTCCCTGTCCCACTGTCTCCATGTAGAGCAGTCTCCCTGTCCCTCTCTGTCTCCGTGTAGAGCTGTCTCCCTGTCCCCCTCTGTCTCCATGTAGAGCAGTCTCCCTGTCCGCATCTGTCTCTGGGTAGAGCAGTCTCCCTGTCCCCCTCTGTCTCCATGTAGAGCTGTCTCCCTGTCCCCCTCTGTCTCCATGTAGACCTGTCTCCATTTACCCCTCTGTCTCAGTGTAGAGCAGTCTCCCTGTCCATCTGTAACCGTGTAGAGCAGTGTCCCTGTCCCACTCTGTCTCTGTGTAGAGCAATCTCCCTGTCCCTCTGTCTCCCTGTAGAGCAGTCTCCCTGTCCCTCTGTCTCCCTGTAGAGCAGTCACCCTGTCCCTCTGTCTCCCTGTAGAGCAGCCTCCCTGTCCCTCTGTCTCCGTGTAGATCAGTCTCCCTGTCCCCCTCTGGCTCCATGTAGAGCAATCTCCTTGTCCCCCTCTGTCTCCGTGTAGAGCAGTCTATCCATCCCCCTCTAACTCCATGTAGAGCAATCTCCCTGTCCCCCTCTGTCTCCGTGTAGAGCAATCGCCCTGTCCCCCTCTGTCTCCATGTAGAGCAGTCTCCCTGTCCCTCTGTCTCCCTGTAGAGCAGTCTCCCTGTGCCTCTGTCTCCGTGTAGAGCAGTCTCCCTCTCCCTCTGCATCCATGTAGGGCAGTCTCCCTGTCCCTCTGTCTCCCTGTAGAGCAGTCTCCCTGTCCCTCTGTCCATATATAGAGCAGTCTCCCTGTCCCTCTGTCTCCCTGTAGAGCAGTCTCCCTGTCCCTCTGTCTCCCTGTAGAGCAGCCTCACTGTCCCTCTGTCTCCGTGTAGATCAGTCTCCCTATCCCCCTCTGGCTCCATGTAGAGCAATCTCCTTGTCCCCCTCTGTCTCCGTGTAGAGCAGTCTATCCATCCCCCTCTAACTCCATGTAGAGCAATCTCCCTGTCCCACTCTGTCTCCGTGTAGAGCAATCGTCCTGTCCCCCTCTGTCTCCATGTAGAGCAGTCTCCCTGTCCCTCTGTCTCCGTGTAGAGCAGTCTCCCTCTCCCTCTGCATCCATGTAGGGCAGTCTCCCTGTCCCTCTGTCCATATAGAGAGCAGTCTCCCTGTCCATCTGTCTCCCTGTAGAGCAGTCTGCCTGTCATTCTGTCTCAGTGTAGAGCAGTCTCCCTGTCACCCTCTGTCTCCACGTAGTGCAGTCTCCCTGTCCCTCTGTCTCCTTGTAGTGCAGACTCCCTGTCCATCTGTCTCAGTGTAGAGCCGTCTCCCTGTCCCTCTCTGTCTCCGTGTACAGCTGCCTCACTGTCCCCCTCTGTCTCCACGTGGAGCAGTCTCCCTGTCCGTATCTGTCCCGGGGTAGAGCAGCCTTCCTGTCCCCCTCTGTCTCCATGTAGAGCAGGCTCCCTGTCCCTCTGTCTCCGTGTAGATCAGTCTCCCTGTCCCACTCTGGCTCCATGTAGAGCAGTCTCCCTGTCCCCCTCTGTCTCTGTATAGAGCAGTCTCCCTGTCCCCCTCTGTCTCCGTGTAGAGCTGTCTCCCTGTCCCACTGTCTCCATGTAGAACAGTCTCCCTGTCCCTCTCTGTCTCCGTGTAGAGCTGTCTCCCTGTCCCCCTCTGTCTCCATGTAGAGCTGTCTCCCTGTCCCCCTCTGTCTCCATGTAGACCTGTCTCCATTTACCCCTCTGTCTCAGTGTAGAGCAGTTTCCCTGTCCCTCTGTCTCCATGTAGACCAGTCTCCCTGTCCATCTGTCACCGTGTAGAGCAGTGTCCCTGTCCCTCTGTCTCCGTGGAGAGCAGTCTCCCTGTCCCTCTGTCTCCGTGTAGAGCAGTCTCCCTCTCCCTCTGTCTCCATGTAGGGCAGTCTCCCTGTCCCTCTGTTTCCCTCTAGAGCATTCTCCCTGTCTCGCTGTCCATATGTAGAGCAGGTTCCCTGTCCCTCTGTCTCCCTGTAGAGCATTCTCCCTGTCCCTCTGTCCATATATAGAGCAATCTCCCTGTAGAGCAGTCTCCCTGTCATTCTGTCTCTGTGTAGAGCAGTTTCCCTGTAGAGCAGTCTCCCTGTCATTCTGTCTCTGTGTAGAGCAGTCTCCCTGTCACCCTCTGTCTCCATGTAGTGCAGTCTCCCTGTCCCTCTGTCTCCTTGTAGTGCAGACTCCCTGTCCCTCTGTCTCAGTGTAGAGCCGTCTCCCTGTCCCTCTCTGTCTCCACGTACAGCTGCCTCCCTGTCCCCCTCTGTCGCCACGTGGAGCAGTCTCCCTGTCCGTATCTGTCCCGGGGTAGAGCAGCCTTCCTGTCCCCCTTTGTCTCCGTGTAGAGCAGGCTCCCTGTCCCTTTGCCTCCACGTAGAGCAGTCTCCCTGTCCCTCTGTCTCCGTGTAGATCAGTCTCCCTGTCCCCCTCTGGCTCCATGTAGAGCAGGCTCCTTGTCCCCCTTTGTCTCCGTGTAGAGCAGTCTCTCCATCCCCCTCTGTCTCCGTGTAGAGCAGTCTCTCTGTCCCCCTCTGTCTCCGTGTAGAGCAGTCTCTCTGTCCCCCTCTGTCTCCGTGTAGAGCAGTCTCTCTGTCCCCCTCTGGCTCCATATAGAGCATTCTCCCTGTGCCCCTCTGTCTCTGTATAGAGCAGTCTCCCTGTCCCCCTCTGTCTCCGTGCAGAGCAGTCTCCCTGTCCCACTCTGTCTCTGTGTAGATCAGTCTCCTGTCCTTCGGTCTCCCTGTAGAGAAGTCTCCCTGTCCCCATTTGTCTCCGTGTAGAGCAGTCTCCCTGTCCCTCTGTCTCCCTGCAGAGCAGTCTCCCTGTCCCTCTGTCTCCATGTAGAGCAGTCCCTGTCTCTCTGTCTCCCAGTAGAGCAGTCCCTGTCCCTCTGTCTCCCTGTAGATCAGTCTCCCTGTCATTCTGTCTCCGTGTAGAGCAGTCTCCCTGTCACCCTCTGTCTCCACGTAGAGCAGTCTCCCTGTCCCTCTGTCTCGGTGTAGAGCAGTCTCCCTGTCCCTCTGCCTCCATGTAGAGAAGTCTCCCTGTCCCCATTTGTCTCCGTGTAGAGCAGTCTCCCTGTCCCCCTCTGTCTCCGTGTAGAGCAGTCTATCCATCCCGCTCTATCTCCGTGTAGAGCAATCTCCCTGTCCCCCTCTGTCTCCGTGTAGAGCAATCTCCCTGTCCCCCTCTGTCTCCATGTAGAGCAGTCTCCCTGTCCCTCTGTCTCCCTGTAGAGCAGTCTCCCTGTCCCTCTGTCTCCCTGTAGAGCAGTCACCCTGTCCCTCTGTCTCCCTGTAGAGCAGCCTCCCTGTCCCTCTGTCTCCGTGTAGATCAGTCTCCCTGTCCCCCTCTGGCTCCATGTAGAGCAATCTCCTTGTCCCCCTCTGTCTCCGTGTAGAGCAGTCTATCCATCCCCCTCTAACTCCATGTAGAGCAATCTCCCTGTCCCCCTCTGTCTCCGTGTAGAGCAATCGCCCTGTCCCCCTCTGTCTCCGTGTAGAGCAGTCTCCCTCTCCCTCTGCATCCATGTAGGGCAGTCTCCCTGTCCCTCTGTCTCCCTGTAGAGCAGTCTCCCTGTCCCTCTGTCCATATATAGAGCAGTCTCCCTGTCCCTCTGTCTCCCTGTAGAGCAGTCTCCCTGTCCCTCTGTCTCCCTGTAGAGCAGCCTCCCTGTCCCTCTGTCTCCGTGTAGATCAGTCTCCCTATCCCCCTCTGGCTCCATGTAGAGCAACCTCCCTGTCCCCCTCTGTCTCCGTGTAGAGCAATCGTCCTGTCCCCCTCTGTCTCCATGTAGAGCAGTCTCCCTGTCCCTCTGTCTCCCTGTAGAGCAGTCTCCCTGTGCCTCTGTCTCCGTGTAGAGCAGTCTCCCTCTCCCTCTGCATCCATGTAGGGCAGTCTCCCTGTCCCTCTGTCTCCCTGTAGAGCAGTCTCCCTGTCCCTCTGTCCGTATATAGAGCAGTCTCCCTGTCCCTCTGTCTCCCTGTAGAGCAGTCTCCCTGTCATTCTGTCTCAGTGTAGAGCAGTCTCCCTGTCACCCTCTGTCTCCACGTAGTGCAGCCTCCCTGTCCCTCTGTCTCCTTGTAGTGCAGACTCCCTGTCCCTCTGTCTCAGTGTAGAGCCGTCTCCCTGTCCCTCTCTGTCTCCGTGTACAGCTGCCTCACTGTCCCCCTCTGTCTCCACGTGGAGCAGTCTCCCTGTCCGTATCTGTCCCGGGGTAGAGCAGCCTTCCTGTCCCCCTCTGTCTCCATGTAGAGCAGGCTCCCTGTCCCTTTGCCTCCACGTAGAGCAGTCTCCCTGTCCCTCGGTCTCCGTGTAGACCAGTCTCCCTGTCCCCCTCTGGCTCCATGTAGAGCAGTCTCCCTGTCCCCCTCTGTCTCCGTGTAGAGCTGTCTCCCTGTCCCACTGTCTCCATGTAGAGCAGTCTCCCTGTCCCTCTCTGTCTCCGTGTAGAGCTGTCTCCCAGTCCCCCTCTGTCTCCATGTAGAGCAGTCTCCCTGTCCGCATCTGTCTCTGGGTAGAGCAGTCTCCCTGTCCCCCTCTGTCTCCATGTAGAGCTGTCTCCCTGTCCCCCTCTGTCTCCATGTAGACCTGTCTCCATTTACCCCTCTGTCTCAGTGTAGAGCAGTTTCCCTGTCCCTCTGTCTCCGTGTAGACCAGTCTCCCTGTCCATCTGTCACTGTGTAGAGCAGTGTCCCTGTCCCACTCTGTCTCTGTGTAGAGCAATCTCCCTGTCCCTCTGTCTCCGTGGAGAGCAGTCTCCCTCTCCCTCTGTCTCCGTGTAGAGCAATCTCCCTGTCCCCCTCTGTCTCCATGTAGAGCAGTCTCCCACTCCCTCTGTCTCCATGTAGGGCAGTCTCCCTGTCCCTCTGTTTCCCTCTAGAGCATTCTCCCTGTCTCGCTTTCCATATGTAGAGCAGGTTCCCTGTCCCTCTGTCTCCCTGTAGAGCATTCTCCCTGTCCCTCTGTCCATATATAGAGCAGTCTCCCTGTAGAGCAGTCTCCCTGTCATTCTGTCTCTGTGTAGAGCAGTCTCCCTGTAGAGCAGTCTCCCTGTCATTCTGTCTCTGTGTAGAGCAGTCTCCTTGTCACCCTCTGTCTCCACGTAGTGCAGTCTCCCTGTCCCTCTGTCTCCTTGTAGTGCAGTCTCCCTGTCCCTCTGTCTCCGTGTAGAGCAGTCTCCCTGTCCCTCTGCCTCCATGTAGAGCAGTCTATCCATCCCCCTCTATCTCCGTGTAGAGCAATCTCCCTGTCCCCCTCTGTCTCCGTGTAGAGCAATCTCCCTGTCCCCCTCTGTCTCCGTGTAGAGCAATCTCCCTGTCCCCCTCTGTCTCCATGTAGAGCAGTCTCCCTGTCCCTCTGTCTCCCTGTAGAGCAGTCTCCCTGTCCCTCTGTCTCCCTGTAGAGCTGTCTCCCTGTCCCTCTGTCTCCCTGTAGAGCAGCCTCCCTGTCCCTCTGTCTCCGTGTAGATCAGTCTCCCTGTCCCCCTCTGGCTCCATGTAGAGCAATCTCCTTGTCCCCCTCTGTCTCCGTGTAGAGCAGTCTATCCATCCCCCTCTAACTCCATGTAGAGCAATCTCCCTGTCCCCCTCTGTCTCCGTGTAGAGCAATCGCCCTGTCCCCCTCTGTCTCCATGTAGAGCAGTCTCCCTGTCCCTCTGTCTCCCTGTAGAGCAGTCTCCCTGTGCCTCTGTCTCCGTGTAGAGCAGTCTCCCTCTCTCTCTGCATCCATGTAGGGCAGTCTCCCTGTCCCTCTGTCTCCCTGTAGAGCAGTCTCCCTGTCCCTCTGTCCATATATAGAGCAGTCTCCCTGTCCCTCTGTCTCCCTGTAGAGCAGTCTCCCTGTCCCTCTGTCTCCCTGTAGAGCAGCCTCCCTGTCCCTCTGTCTCCGTGTAGATCAGTCTCCCTATCCCCCTCTGGCTCCATGTAGAGCAATCTCCTTGTCCCCCTCTGTCTCCGTGTAGAGCAGTCTATCCATCCCCCTCTAACTCCATGTAGAGCAATCTCCCTGTCCCCCTCTGTCTCCGTGTAGAGCAATCGCCCTGTCCCCCTCTGTCTCCATGTAGAGCAGTCTCCCTGTCCCTCTGTCTCCCTGTAGAGCAGTCTCACTGTGCCTCTGTCTCCGTGTAGAGCAGTCTCCCTCTCCCTGTGCATCCATGTAGGGCAGTCTCCCTTTCCCTCTGTCTCCCTGTAGAGCAGTCTCCCTGTCATTCTGTCTCAGTGTAGAGCAGTCTCCCTGTCACCCTCTGTCTCCACGTAGTGCAGTCTCCCTGTCCCTCTGTCTCCTTGTAGTGCAGACTCCCTGTCCCTCTGTCTCAGTGTAGAGACGTCTCCCTGTCCCTCTCTGTCTCCGTGTACAGCTGCCTCACTGTCCCCCTCTGTCTCCACGTGGAGCAGTCTCCCTGTCCGTATCTGTCCCGGGGTAGAGCAGCCTTCCTGTCCCCCTCTGTCTCCATGTAGAGCAGGCTCCCTGTCCCTTTGCCTCCACGTAGAGCAGTCTCCCTGTCCCTCTGTCTCCGTGTAGATCAGTCTCCCTGTCCCCCTCTATCTCTGTATAGAGCAGTCTCCCTGTCCCCCTCTGTCTCCGTGTAGAGCTGTCTCCCTGTCCCACTGTCTCCATGTAGAGCAGTCTCCCTGTCCCTCTCTGTCTCCGTGTAGAGCTGTCTCCCTGTCCCCCTCTGTCTCCATGTAGAGCAGTCTCCCTGTCCGCATCTGTCTCTGGGTAGAGCAGTCTCCCTGTCCCCCTCTGTCTCCATGTAGAGCTGTCTCCCTGTCCCCCTCTGTCTCCATGTAGACCTGTCTCCATTTACCCCTCTGTCTCAGTGTAGAGCAGTCTCCCTGTCCATCTGTAACCGTGTAGAGCAGTGTCCCTGTCCCACTCTGTCTCTGTGTAGAGCAATCTCCCTGTCCCTCTGTCTCCCTGTAGAGCAGTCTCCCTGTCCCTCTGTCTCCCTGTAGAGCAGTCACCCTGTCCCTCTGTCTCCCTGTAGAGCAGCCTCCCTGTCCCTCTGTCTCCGTGTAGATCAGTCTCCCTGTCCCCCTCTGGCTCCATGTAGAGCAATCTCCTTGTCCCCCTCTGTCTCCGTGTAGAGCAGTCTATCCATCCCCCTCTAACTCCATGTAGAGCAATCTCCCTGTCCCCCTCTGTCTCCGTGTAGAGCAATCGCCCTGTCCCCCTCTGTCTCCATGTAGAGCAGTCTCCCTGTCCCTCTGTCTCCCTGTAGAGCAGTCTCCCTGTGCCTCTGTCTCCGTGTAGAGCAGTCTCCCTCTCCCTCTGCATCCATGTAGGGCAGTCTCCCTGTCCCTCTGTCTCCCTGTAGAGCAGTCTCCCTGTCCCTCTGTCCATATATAGAGCAGTCTCCCTGTCCCTCTGTCTCCCTGTAGAGCAGTCTCCCTGTCCCTCTGTCTCCCTGTAGAGCAGCCTCACTGTCCCTCTGTCTCCGTGTAGATCAGTCTCCCTATCCCCCTCTGGCTCCATGTAGAGCAATCTCCTTGTCCCCCTCTGTCTCCGTGTAGAGCAGTCTATCCATCCCCCTCTAACTCCATGTAGAGCAATCTCCCTGTCCCACTCTGTCTCCGTGTAGAGCAATCGTCCTGTCCCCCTCTGTCTCCATGTAGAGCAGTCTCCCTGTCCCTCTGTCTCCGTGTAGAGCAGTCTCCCTCTCCCTCTGCATCCATGTAGGGCAGTCTCCCTGTCCCTCTGTCCATATAGAGAGCAGTCTCCCTGTCCATCTGTCTCCCTGTAGAGCAGTCTGCCTGTCATTCTGTCTCAGTGTAGAGCAGTCTCCCTGTCACCCTCTGTCTCCACGTAGTGCAGTCTCCCTTTCCCTCTGTCTCCTTGTAGTGCAGACTCCCTGTCCATCTGTCTCAGTGTAGAGCCGTCTCCCTGTCCCTCTCTGTCTCCGTGTACAGCTGCCTCACTGTCCCCCTTTGTCTCCACGTGGAGCAGTCTCCCTGTCCGTATCTGTCCCGGGGTAGAGCAGCCTTCCTGTCCCCCTCTGTCTCCATGTAGAGCAGGCTCCCTGTCCCTCTGTCTCCGTGTAGATCAGTCTCCCTGTCCCCCTCTGGCTCCATGTAGAGCAGTCTCCCTGTCCCCCTCTGTCTCTGTATAGAGCAGTCTCCCTGTCCCCCTCTGTCTCCGTGTAGAGCTGTCTCCCTGTCCCACTGTCTCCATGTAGAGCAGTCTCCCTGTCCCTCTCTGTCTCCGTGTAGAGCTGTCTCCCAGTCCCCCTCTGTCTCCATGTAGAGCAGTCTCCCTGTCCGCATCTGTCTCTGGGTAGAGCAGTCTCCCTGTCCCCCTCTGTCTCCATGTAGAGCTGTCTCCCTGTCCCCCTCTGTCTCCATGTAGACCTGTCTCCATTTACCCCTCTGTCTCAGTGTAGAGCAGTCTCCCTGTCCATCTGTAACCGTGTAGAGCAGTGTCCCTGTCCCACTCTGTCTCTGTGTAGAGCAATCTCCCTGTCCCTCTGTCTCCCTGTAGAGCAGTCTCCCTGTCCCTCTGTCTCCCTGTAGAGCAGTCACCCTGTCCCTCTGTCTCCCTGTAGAGCAGCCTCCCTGTCCCTCTGTCTCCGTGTAGATCAGTCTCCCTGTCCCCCTCTGGCTCCATGTAGAGCAATCTCCTTGTCCCCCTCTGTCTCCGTGTAGAGCAGTCTATCCATCCCCCTCTAACTCCATGTAGAGCAATCTCCCTGTCCCCCTCTGTCTCCGTGTAGAGCAATCGCCCTGTCCCCCTCTGTCTCCATGTAGAGCAGTCTCCCTGTCCCTCTGTCTCCCTGTAGAGCAGTCTCACTGTGCCTCTGTCTCCGTGTAGAGCAGTCTCCCTCTCCCTGTGCATCCATGTAGGGCAGTCTCCCTTTCCCTCTGTCTCCCTGTAGAGCAGTCTCCCTGTCCCTCTGTCCATATATAGAGCAGTCTCCCTCTCCCACTGTCTCCCTGTAGAGCAGTCTCCCTGTCATTCTGTCTCAGTGTAGAGCAGTCTCCCTGTCACCCTCTGTCTCCACGTAGTGCAGTCTCCCTGTCCCTCTGTCTCCTTGTAGTGCAGACTCCCTGTCCCTCTGTCTCAGTGTAGAGACGTCTCCCTGTCCCTCTCTGTCTCCGTGTACAGCTGCCTCACTGTCCCCCTCTGTCTCCACGTGGAGCAGTCTCCCTGTCCGTATCTGTCCCGGGGTAGAGCAGCCTTCCTGTCCCCCTCTGTCTCCATGTAGAGCAGGCTCCCTGTCCCTTTGCCTCCACGTAGAGCAGTCTCCCTGTCCCTCTGTCTCCGTGTAGATCAGTCTCCCTGTCCCCCTCTATCTCTGTATAGAGCAGTCTCCCTGTCCCCCTCTGTCTCCGTGTAGAGCTGTCTCCCTGTCCCACTGTCTCCATGTAGAGCAGTCTCCCTGTCCCTCTCTGTCTCCGTGTAGAGCTGTCTCCCTGTCCCCCTCTGTCTCCATGTAGAGCAGTCTCCCTGTCCGCATCTGTCTCTGGGTAGAGCAGTCTCCCTGTCCCCCTCTGTCTCCATGTAGAGCTGTCTCCCTGTCCCCCTCTGTCTCCATGTAGACCTGTCTCCATTTACCCCTCTGTCTCAGTGTAGAGCAGTCTCCCTGTCCATCTGTAACCGTGTAGAGCAGTGTCCCTGTCCCACTCTGTCTCTGTGTAGAGCAATCTCCCTGTCCCTCTGTCTCCGTGGAGAGCAGTCTCCCTGTCCCTCTGTCTCCGTGTAGAGCAATCTCCCTGTCCCCCTCTGTCTCCATGTAGAGCAGTCTCCCTCTCCCTCTGTCTCCATGTAGGGCAGTCTCCCTGTCCCTCTGTTTCCCTCTAGAGCATTCTCCCTGTCTCGCTGTCCATATGTAGAGCAGGTTCCCTGTCCCTCTGTCTCCCTGTAGAGCATTCTCCCTGTCCCTCTGTCCATATATAGAGCAGTCTCCCTGTAGAGCAGTCTCCCTGTCATTCTGTCTCTGTGTAGAGCAGTCTCCCTGTAGAGCAGTCTCCCTGTCATTCTGTCTCTGTGTAGAGCAGTCTCCCTGTCACCCTCTGTCTCCATGTAGTGCAGTCTCCCTGTCCCTCTGTCTCCTTGTAGTGCAGACTCCCTGTCCCTCTGTCTCAGTGTAGAGCCGTCTCCCTGTCCCTCTCTGTCTCCACGTACAGCTGCCTCCCTGTCCCCCTTTGTCTCCACGTGGAGCAGTCTCCCTGTCCGTATCTGTCCCGGGGTAGAGCAGCCTTCCTGTCCCCCTTTGTCTCCGTGTAGAGCAGGCTCCCGGTCCCTTTGCCTCCACGTAGAGCAGTCTCCCTGTCCCTCTGTCTCCGTGTAGATCAGTCTCCCTGTCCCCCTCTGTCTCTGTATAGAGCAGTCTCCCTGTCCCCCTCTGTCTCCATGTAGAGCAGTCTCCCTGTCCCCCTCTGTCTCCGTGTAGAGCTGTCTCCCTATCCCCCTCTGTCTCCATGTAGAGCAGTCTCCCTGTCTGCATCTGTCTCTGGGTAGAGCAGTCTCCCTGTCCCCCTCTGTCTCCATGTAGAGCTGTCTCCCTGCCCACTTCTGTCTCCATGTAGACCTGTCTCCATTTACCCCTCTGTCTCCGTGTAGAGCAGTTTCCCTGTCCCTCTGTCTCCGTGTAGACCAATCTCCCTGTCCATCTGTCACCGTGTAGAGCAGTCTCCCTATCCCTCTGTCTCCGTGTAGAGCAGTCTCCCTGTCTCCGTCTGTCTCCGTGTAGAGCAGTCTCCCTGTCCCTTTGCCTCCTTGTAGTGCAGACACCCTGTCCCTCTGTCTCCGTGTAGAGCCGTCTCCCTGTGCCTCTGTCCCCGTATAGAGCAGTCTCCCCGTCCCTCTGTCTCCGTGTAGAGCAGTCTCCCTGTCCCTCTGTCTCCTTGTAGTGCAGACTCCCTGTCCCTCTGTCTCAGTGTAGTGCAGTCTCCCTGTCCCTCTGTCTCCGTGTGCAGCTGCCTCCCTGTCCCCCTCTGTCTCCACGTGGAGCAGTCTCCCTGTCCGTATCTGTCCCGGGGTAGAGCAGCCTTCCTGTCCCCCTCTGTCTCCGTGTAGAGCAGGCTCCCTGTCCCTTGCATCCACCTAGAGCAGTCTCCCTGTCCCTCTGTCTCCGTGTAGAGAAGTCTCCCTGTCCCTCTGTCTCCGTGTAGAGCAGTCTCCCTGTCACCCTCTGTCTCCACGTAGTGCAGTCTCCCTGTCCCTCTGTCTCCTTGTAGTGCAGACTCCCTGTCCCTCTGTCTCAGTGTAGAGCCGTCTCCCTGTCCCTCTCTGTCTCCGCATACAGTTGCCTCACTGTCCCCCTCTGTCTCCAAGTGGAGCAGTCTCCCTGTCCGTATCTGTCCCGGGGTAGAGCAGCCTTCCTGTCCCCCTTTGTCTCTGTGTAGACCAGTCTCTTTGTCCCTCTATCTCCGTGTAGAGCAGGCTCCCTGTCCCTTTGCCTCCATGTAGAGCAGTCTCCCTCTCCCTCTGTCTCCGTGTAGATCAGTCTCCCTGTCCCCCTCTGGCTCCATGTAGAGCAGTCTCCCTGTCCCCCTCTGTCTCTGCATAGAGCAGTCTCCCTGTCACACTGTCTCCATGTAGAGCAGTCTCCCTGTCCGCTTCTGTCTCTGGGTAGAGCAGTCTCCCTGTCCTTCTCTGTCTCCGTGTAGAGCTGTCTCCCTGTCCCTCTCTGTCTCCATGTAGAGCAGTCTCCCTGTCCGCATCTGTCTCTGGATAGAGCAGTCTCCCTGTCCCCCTCTGTCTCCCTGTAGAGCAGTCTCCCTGTCATTCTGTCTCTGTGTAGAGCAGTCTCCCTGTCACCCTCTGTCTCCACGTAGTGCAGTCTCCCTTTCCCTCTGTCTCCTTGTAGTGCAGACTCCCTGTCCCTCTGTCTCAGTGTAGAGCCGTCTCCCTGTCCCTCTCTGTCTCCGCATACAGTTGCCTCACTGTCCCCCTCTGTCTCCAAGTGGAGCAGTCTCCCTGTCCGTATCTGTCCCGGGGTAGAGCAGCCTTCCTGTCCCCCTTTGTCTCTGTGTAGAGCAGCCTTCCTGTCCCCCTCTGTCTCCGTGTAGAGCAGGCTCCCTGTCCCTTGCCTCCACGTAGAGCAGTCTCCCTGTCCCTCTGTCTCCGTGTAGAGAAGTCTCCCTGTCCCTCTGCCTCCGTGTAGAGCAGTCTCCCTGTCATACTGTCTCCATGTAGAGCATTCTCCCTGTCATTCTGTCTCCGTGTAGAGCAGTGTAGAGCAGTCTCCCTGTCCCTCAGTCTCCCTTAGAGAAAGCTCCCTGTCATTCTGTCTCTGTGTAGAGCAGTCTCCCTATCCCTCTGTCTCCGTGTAGAGCAGTCTCCCTGTCTCCGTCTGTCTCCGTGTAGAGCAGTCTCCCTGTCCCTCTGCCTCCTTGTAGTGCAGACACCCTGTCCCTCTGTCTCCGTGTAGAGCAGTCTCCCTGTGCCTCTGTCTCCGTGTAGAGCAGTCTCGCTGTCCCTCTGTCTCCGTGTAGAGCAATCTCCCTGTCCCTCTGTCTCCATGTAGAGCAGTCTCCCTGTCCCTCTGTCTACATGTAGAGCAGTCTCCCTGTCCCTCTGTCTCCATGTAGAGCAGTCTCCCTGTGCCTCTGTCTCCATGTAGAGCAGTGTCCCTGTCCCTCTGTCTCCGTGTAGAGCAGGCTCCCTGTCCCTTGCATCCACCTAGAGCAGTCTCCCTGTCCCTCTGTCTCCGTGTAGAGAAGTCTCCCTGTCCCTCTGTCTCCGTGTAGAGCAGTCTCCCTGTCACCCTCTGTCTCCACGTAGTGCAGTCTCCCTGTCCCTCTGTCTCCTTGTAGTGCAGACTCCCTGTCCCTCTGTCTCAGTGTAGAGCCGTCTCCCTGTCCCTCTCTGTCTCCGCATACAGTTGCCTCACTGTCCCCCTCTGTCTCCAAGTGGAGCAGTCTCCCTGTCCGTATCTGTCCCGGGGTAGAGCAGCCTTCCTGTCCCCCTTTGTCTCTGTGTAGACCAGTCTCTTTGTCCCTCTATCTCCGTGTAGAGCAGGCTCCCTGTCCCTTTGCCTCCATGTAGAGCAGTCTCCCTCTCCCTCTGTCTCCGTGTAGATCAGTCTCCCTGTCCCCCTCTGGCTCCATGTAGAGCAGTCTCCCTGTCCCCCTCTGTCTCTGCATAGAGCAGTCTCCCTGTCACACTGTCTCCATGTAGAGCAGTCTCCCTGTCCGCTTCTGTCTCTGGGTAGAGCAGTCTCCCTGTCCTTCTCTGTCTCCGTGTAGAGCTGTCTCCCTGTCCCTCTCTGTCTCCATGTAGAGCAGTCTCCCTGTCCGCATCTGTCTCTGGATAGAGCAGTCTCCCTGTCCCCCTCTGTCTCCCTGTAGAGCAGTCTCCCTGTCATTCTGTCTCTGTGTAGAGCAGTCTCCCTGTCACCCTCTGTCTCCACGTAGTGCAGTCTCCCTTTCCCTCTGTCTCCTTGTAGTGCAGACTCCCTGTCCCTCTGTCTCAGTGTAGAGCCGTCTCCCTGTCCCTCTCTGTCTCCGCATACAGTTGCCTCACTGTCCCCCTCTGTCTCCAAGTGGAGCAGTCTCCCTGTCCGTATCTGTCCCGGGGTAGAGCAGCCTTCCTGTCCCCCTTTGTCTCTGTGTAGAGCAGCCTTCCTGTCCCCCTCTGTCTCCGTGTAGAGCAGGCTCCCTGTCCCTTGCCTCCACGTAGAGCAGTCTCCCTGTCCCTCTGTCTCCGTGTAGAGAAGTCTCCCTGTCCCTCTGCCTCCGTGTAGAGCAGTCTCCCTGTCATACTGTCTCCATGTAGAGCATTCTCCCTGTCATTCTGTCTCCGTGTAGAGCAGTGTAGAGCAGTCTCCCTGTCCCTCAGTCTCCCTTAGAGAAAGCTCCCTGTCATTCTGTCTCTGTGTAGAGCAGTCTCCCTATCCCTCTGTCTCCGTGTAGAGCAGTCTCCCTGTCTCCGTCTGTCTCCGTGTAGAGCAGTCTCCCTGTCCCTCTGCCTCCTTGTAGTGCAGACACCCTGTCCCTCTGTCTCCGTGTAGAGCAGTCTCCCTGTGCCTCTGTCTCCGTGTAGAGCAGTCTCGCTGTCCCTCTGTCTCCGTGTAGAGCAATCTCCCTGTCCCTCTGTCTCCATGTAGAGCAGTCTCCCTGTCCCTCTGTCTACATGTAGAGCAGTCTCCCTGTCCCTCTGTCTCCATGTAGAGCAGTCTCCCTGTGCCTCTGTCTCCATGTAGAGCAGTGTCCCTGTCCCTCTGTCTCCGTGTAGAGCAGGCTCCCTGTCCCTTGCATCCACCTAGAGCAGTCTCCCTGTCCCTCTGTCTCCGTGTAGAGAAGTCTCCCTGTCCCTCTGTCTCCGTGTAGAGCAGTCTCCCTGTCACCCTCTGTCTCCACGTAGTGCAGTCTCCCTGTCCCTCTGTCTCCTTGTAGTGCAGACTCCCTGTCCCTCTGTCTCAGTGTAGAGCCGTCTCCCTGTCCCTCTCTGTCTCCGCATACAGTTGCCTCACTGTCCCCCTCTGTCTCCAAGTGGAGCAGTCTCCCTGTCCGTATCTGTCCCGGGGTAGAGCAGCCTTCCTGTCCCCCTTTGTCTCTGTGTAGACCAGTCTCTTTGTCCCTCTATCTCCGTGTAGAGCAGGCTCCCTGTCCCTTTGCCTCCATGTAGAGCAGTCTCCCTCTCCCTCTGTCTCCGTGTAGATCAGTCTCCCTGTCCCCCTCTGGCTCCATGTAGAGCAGTCTCCCTGTCCCCCTCTGTCTCTGCATAGAGCAGTCTCCCTGTCACACTGTCTCCATGTAGAGCAGTCTCCCTGTCCGCTTCTGTCTCTGGGTAGAGCAGTCTCCCTGTCCTTCTCTGTCTCCGTGTAGAGCTGTCTCCCTGTCCCTCTCTGTCTCCATGTAGAGCAGTCTCCCTGTCCGCATCTGTCTCTGGATAGAGCAGTCTCCCTGTCCCCCTCTGTCTCCCTGTAGAGCAGTCTCCCTGTCATTCTGTCTCTGTGTAGAGCAGTCTCCCTGTCACCCTCTGTCTCCACGTAGTGCAGTCTCCCTTTCCCTCTGTCTCCTTGTAGTGCAGACTCCCTGTCCCTCTGTCTCAGTGTAGAGCCGTCTCCCTGTCCCTCTCTGTCTCCGCATACAGTTGCCTCACTGTCCCCCTCTGTCTCCAAGTGGAGCAGTCTCCCTGTCCGTATCTGTCCCGGGGTAGAGCAGCCTTCCTGTCCCCCTTTGTCTCTGTGTAGAGCAGCCTTCCTGTCCCCCTCTGTCTCCGTGTAGAGCAGGCTCCCTGTCCCTTGCCTCCACGTAGAGCAGTCTCCCTGTCCCTCTGTCTCCGTGTAGAGAAGTCTCCCTGTCCCTCTGCCTCCGTGTAGAGCAGTCTCCCTGTCATACTGTCTCCATGTAGAGCATTCTCCCTGTCATTCTGTCTCCGTGTAGAGCAGTGTAGAGCAGTCTCCCTGTCCCTCAGTCTCCCTTAGAGAAAGCTCCCTGTCATTCTGTCTCTGTGTAGAGCAGTCTCCCTATCCCTCTGTCTCCGTGTAGAGCAGTCTCCCTGTCTCCGTCTGTCTCCGTGTAGAGCAGTCTCCCTGTCCCTCTGCCTCCTTGTAGTGCAGACACCCTGTCCCTCTGTCTCCGTGTAGAGCAGTCTCCCTGTGCCTCTGTCTCCGTGTAGAGCAGTCTCGCTGTCCCTCTGTCTCCGTGTAGAGCAATCTCCCTGTCCCTCTGTCTCCATGTAGAGCAGTCTCCCTGTCCCTCTGTCTACATGTAGAGCAGTCTCCCTGTCCCTCTGTCTCCATGTAGAGCAGTCTCCCTGTGCCTCTGTCTCCATGTAGAGCAGTGTCCCTGTCCCTCTGTCTCCGTGTAGAGCAGGCTCCCTGTCCCTTGCATCCACCTAGAGCAGTCTCCCTGTCCCTCTGTCTCCGTGTAGAGAAGTCTCCCTGTCCCTCTGTCTCCGTGTAGAGCAGTCTCCCTGTCACCCTCTGTCTCCACGTAGTGCAGTCTCCCTGTCCCTCTGTCTCCTTGTAGTGCAGACTCCCTGTCCCTCTGTCTCAGTGTAGAGCCGTCTCCCTGTCCCTCTCTGTCTCCGCATACAGTTGCCTCACTGTCCCCCTCTGTCTCCAAGTGGAGCAGTCTCCCTGTCCGTATCTGTCCCGGGGTAGAGCAGCCTTCCTGTCCCCCTTTGTCTCTGTGTAGACCAGTCTCTTTGTCCCTCTATCTCCGTGTAGAGCAGGCTCCCTGTCCCTTTGCCTCCATGTAGAGCAGTCTCCCTCTCCCTCTGTCTCCGTGTAGATCAGTCTCCCTGTCCCCCTCTGGCTCCATGTAGAGCAGTCTCCCTGTCCCCCTCTGTCTCTGCATAGAGCAGTCTCCCTGTCACACTGTCTCCATGTAGAGCAGTCTCCCTGTCCGCTTCTGTCTCTGGGTAGAGCAGTCTCCCTGTCCTTCTCTGTCTCCGTGTAGAGCTGTCTCCCTGTCCCTCTCTGTCTCCATGTAGAGCAGTCTCCCTGTCCGCATCTGTCTCTGGATAGAGCAGTCTCCCTGTCCCCCTCTGTCTCCCTGTAGAGCAGTCTCCCTGTCATTCTGTCTCTGTGTAGAGCAGTCTCCCTGTCACCCTCTGTCTCCACGTAGTGCAGTCTCCCTTTCCCTCTGTCTCCTTGTAGTGCAGACTCCCTGTCCCTCTGTCTCAGTGTAGAGCCGTCTCCCTGTCCCTCTCTGTCTCCGCATACAGTTGCCTCACTGTCCCCCTCTGTCTCCAAGTGGAGCAGTCTCCCTGTCCGTATCTGTCCCGGGGTAGAGCAGCCTTCCTGTCCCCCTTTGTCTCTGTGTAGAGCAGCCTTCCTGTCCCCCTCTGTCTCCGTGTAGAGCAGGCTCCCTGTCCCTTGCCTCCACGTAGAGCAGTCTCCCTGTCCCTCTGTCTCCGTGTAGAGAAGTCTCCCTGTCCCTCTGCCTCCGTGTAGAGCAGTCTCCCTGTCATACTGTCTCCATGTAGAGCATTCTCCCTGTCATTCTGTCTCCGTGTAGAGCAGTGTAGAGCAGTCTCCCTGTCCCTCAGTCTCCCTTAGAGAAAGCTCCCTGTCATTCTGTCTCTGTGTAGAGCAGTCTCCCTATCCCTCTGTCTCCGTGTAGAGCAGTCTCCCTGTCTCCGTCTGTCTCCGTGTAGAGCAGTCTCCCTGTCCCTCTGCCTCCTTGTAGTGCAGACACCCTGTCCCTCTGTCTCCGTGTAGAGCAGTCTCCCTGTGCCTCTGTCTCCGTGTAGAGCAGTCTCGCTGTCCCTCTGTCTCCGTGTAGAGCAATCTCCCTGTCCCTCTGTCTCCATGTAGAGCAGTCTCCCTGTCCCTCTGTCTACATGTAGAGCAGTCTCCCTGTCCCTCTGTCTCCATGTAGAGCAGTCTCCCTGTGCCTCTGTCTCCATGTAGAGCAGTGTCCCTGTCCCTCTGTCTCCGTGTAAAGCAGTCTCCCTGTCCCTCTGTCTCCGTGTAGAGCAGTCTCCCTGTCCCTCTGCCTCCATGTAGAGACGTCTCACTGTCCCCATTTGTCTCCGTGTAGAGCAGCCTCCCTGTCCCTCTGTCTCCGTGTAGATCAGTCTCCCTGTCCCCCTCTGTCTCCATGTAGAGCAATCTCCTTGTCCCCCTCTGTCTCCGTGTAGAGCAGTCTATCCATCCCCCTCTATCTCCGTGTACAGCAATCTCCCTGTCCCCCTCTGTCTCCATGTAGAGCAGTCTCCCTGTCCCTCTGTCCCCCTGTAGAGCAGTCTCCCTGTCCCTCTGTCTCCTTGTAGTGCAGACTCCCTGTCCCTCTGTCTCAGTGTAGAGAAGTCTCCCTGTCCCTCTGTCTCCGTGTAGAGCAGTCTCCCTGTCATTCTGTCTCCGTGTAGAGCAGTCTCCCTATCCCTCAGTCTCCCTGTAGAGAAAGCTCCCTGTCATTCTGTCTCTGTGTAGAGCAGTCTCCCTATCCCTCTGTCTCCCTGCAGAGAAAGCTCCCTGTCATTCTGTCTCTGTGTAGAGCAGTCTCCCTATCCCTCTGTCTCCGTGTAGAGCAGTCTCCCTGTCTCCGTCTGTCTCCGTGTAGAGCTGTCTCCCTGTCCCTCTGCCTCCTTGTAGTGCAGACACCCTGTCCCTCTTTCTCCGTGTAGAGCAGTCTCCCTGTGCCTCTGTCTACATGTAGAGCAGTCTCCCTGTCCCTCTGTCTCCGTGTACAGCTGCCTCCCTGTCCCCCTCTGTCTCCACGTGGAGCAGTCTCCCTGTCCGTATCTGTCCTGGGGTAGAGCAGCCTTCCTGTCCCCCTCTGTCTCCGTGTAGAGCAGGCTCCCTGTCCCTTTGCCTCCACGTAGAGCAGTCTCCCTGTCCCTCTGTCTCCGTGTAGATCAGTCTCCCTGTCCCCCTCTGGCTCCATGTAGAGCAGTCTCCATGTCCCTCTGTCTCCCTGTAGAGCAGTCTCCCTGTCCCTCTGTCTCCGTGTAGATCAGTCTCCCTATCCCCCTCTGGCTCCATGTAGAGCAATCTCCTTGTCCCCCTCTGTCTCCGTGTAGAGCAATCTCCCTGTCCCCCTCTGTCTCCGTGTAGAGCAATCTCCCTGTCCCCCTCTGTCTCCGTGTAGAGCAATCTCCCTGTCCCCCTCTGTCTCCATGTAGAGCTGTCTCCCTGTCCCTCTGTCTCCCTGTAGAGCAGTCTCCCTGTGCCTCTGTCTCCGTGTAGAGCAATCTCCCTCTCCCTCTGCATCCATGTAGGGCAGTCTCCCTGTCCCTCTATCTCCCTGTAGAGCAGTCTCCCTGTCCCTCTGTCCATATATAGAGCAGTCTCCCTGTCCCTCTGTCTCCCTGTAGACAGTCTCCCTGTCCCTCTGTCTCCGTGTAGAGCAGTCTCCCTGTCCCTCTGTCTCCTTGTAGTGCAGACTCCCTGTCCTTCTGTCTCAGTGTAGTGCAGTCTCCCTGTCCCTCTGTCTCCGTGTACAGCTGCCTCCCTGTCCCCCTCTGTCTCCACGTGGAGCAGTCTCCCTGTCCGTATCTGTCCTGGGGTAGAGCAGCCTTCCTGTCCCCCTCTGTCTCCGTGTAGAGCAGGCTCCCTGTCCCTTTGCCTTCACGTAGAGCAGTCTCCCTGTCCCTCTGTCTCCGTGTAGATTAGTCTCCCTGTCCCCCTCTGGCTCCATGTAGAGCAGTCTCCCTGTCCCCCTCTGTCTCTGTATAGAGCAGTCTCCCTGTCACCCTCTGTCTCCGTGTAGAGCTGTCTCCCTGTCCCCCTCTGTCCCCATGTAGAGCAGTCTCCCTGTCCGCATCTGTCTCTGTGTAGAGCAGTCTCCCTGTCCCCCTCTGTCTCCATGTAGAGCTGTCTCCCTGTCCCCCTCTGTCTCCATATAGACCTGTCTCCATTTACCCCTCTGTCTCCGTGTAGAGCAGTTTCCCTGTCCCTCTGTCTCCGTGTAGTACAGTCTCCCTGTCCATCTGTCACCGTGTAGAGCAGTGTCCCTGTCCCACTCTGTCTCTGTGTAGAGCAATCTCCCTGTCCCTCTGTCTCCGTGGAGAGCAGTCTCCCTCTCCCTCTGTCTCCGTGTAGAGCAATCTCCCTGTCCCCCTCTGTCTCCATGTAGAGCAGTCTCCCTGTCTCACTGTCTCCCTGTAGAGCAGTCTCCCTGTCCCTCTGTCTCCATGTAGAGCAGTCTCCCTGTGCCTCTGTCTCCGTGTAGAGTAGTCTCCCTCTCCCTCTGTCTCAATGTACGGCAGTCTCCCTGTCCCTCTGTTTCCCTCTAGAGCATTCTCCCTGTCTCTCTGTCCATATGTAGAGCAGGTTCCCTGTCCATCTGTCTCCCTGTAGAGCATTCTCCCTGTCCCTCTGTCCATATATAGAGCAGTCTCCCTGTAGAGCAGTCTCCCTGTCATTCTGTCTCTGTGTAGAGCAGTCTCCCTGTCACCCTCTGTCTCCACATAGTGCAGTCTCCCTGTCCCTCTGTCTCCTTGTAGTGCAGACTCCCTGTCCCTCTGTCTCCTTGTAGAGCCGTCTCCCTGTCCCTCTCTGTCTCCGCATACAGTTGCCTCACTGTCCCCCTCTGTCTCCAAGTGGAGCAGTCTCCCTGTCCGTATCTGTCCCGGGGTAGAGCAGCCTTCCTGTCCCCCTTTGTCTCTGTGTAGAGCAGCCTTCCTGTCCCCCTCTGTCTCCGTGTAGAGCAGGCTCCCTGTCATTCTGTCTCCATGTAGAGCATTCTCCCTGTCATTCTGTCTCCGTGTAGAGCAGTCTCCCTGTCCGTCAGTCTCCCTTAGAGAAAGCTCCCTGTCATTCTGTCTCTGTGTAGAGCAGTCTCCCTATCCCTCTGTCTCCGTGTAGAGCAGTCTCCCTGTCTCCGTCTGTCTCCGTGTAGAGCAGTCTCCCTGTCCCTCTACCTCCTTGTAGTGCAGACACCCTGTCCCTCTGTCTCCGTGTAGAGCAGTCTCCCTGTGCCTCTGTCTCCGTGTAGAGCAGTCTCGCTGTCCCTCTGTCTCCGTGTAGAGCAGTCTCCCTGTCCCTCTGTCTCCATGTAGAGCAGTCTCCCTGTCCCTCTGTCTCCATGTAGAGCAGTCTCCCTGTGCCTCTGTCTCCATGTAGAGCAGTGTCCCTGTCCCTCTGTCTCCATGTAGAGCTGTCTCCCTGTCCCTCTGTCTCCGTGTAGAGCAGTCTCCCTGTCCCTCTGCCTCCATGTAGAGACGTCTCCCTGTCCCCATTTGTCTCCGTGTAGAGCAGCCTCCCTGTCCCTCTGTCTCCATGTAGATCAGTCTCCCTGTCCCCCTCTGGCTCCATGTAGAGCAATCTCCTTGTCCCCCTCTGTCTCCGTGTAGAGCAGTCTATCCATCCCCCTCTATCTCCGTGTACAGCAATTTCCCTGTCCCCCTCTGTCTCCATGTAGAGCAGTCTCCCTGTCCCTCTGTCTCCCTGGAGAGCAGACACCCTGTCCCTCTGTCTCAGTGTAGAGAAGTCTCCCTGTCCCTCTGTCTCCGTGTAGAGCAGTCTCCCTGTCATTCTGTCTCCGTGTAGAGCAGTCTCCCTATCCCTCAGTCTCCCTGTAGAGAAAGCTCCCTGTCATTCTGTCTCTGTGTAGAGCAGTCTCCCTATCCGTCTGTCTCCCTGTAGAGAAAGCTCCCTGTCATTCTGTCTCTGTGTAGAGCAGTCTCCCTATCCCTCTGTCTCCGTGTAGAGCAGTCTCCCTGTCTCCGTCTGTCTCCGTGTAGAGCAGTCTCCCTGTCCCTCTGCCTCCTTGTAGTGCAGACACCCTGTCCCTCTGTCTCCGTGTAGAGCAGTCTCCCTGTCCCTCTGTCTCCATGTAGAGCAGTCTCCCTGTCCCTCTGTCTCCATGTAGAGCAGTCTCCCTGTGCCTCTGTCTACATGTAGAGCAGTCTCCCTGTCCCTCTGTCTCCGTGTACAGCTGCCTCCCTGTCCCCCTCTGTCTCCACGTGGAGCAATCTCCCTGTCCGTATCTGTCCTGGGGTAGAGCAGCCTTCCTGTCCCCCTCTGTCTCCGTGTAGAGCAGGCTCCCTGTCCCTTTGCCTCCACGTAGAGCAGTCTCCCTGTCCCTCTGTCTCCGTGTAGATCAGTCTCCCTGTCCCCCTCTGGCTCCATGTAGAGCAGTCTCCGTGTCCCTCTGTCTCCCTGTAGAGCAGTCTCCCTGTCCCTCTGTCTCCGTGTAGATCAGTCTCCCTGTCCCCCTCTGGCTCCATGTAGAGCAATCTCCTTGTCCCCCTCTGTCTCCGTGTAGAGCAATCTCCCTGTCCCCCTCTGTCTCCGTGTAGAGCAATCTCCCTGTCCCCCTCTGTCTCCGTGTAGAGCAATCTCCCTGTCCCCCTCTGTCTCCATGTAGAGCTGTCTCCCTGTCCCTCTGTCTCCCTGTAGAGCAGTCTCCCTGTGCCTCTGTCTCCGTGTAGAGCAATCTCCCTCTCCCTTTGCATCCATGTAGGGCAGTCTCCCTGTCCCTCTATCTCCCTGTAGAGCAGTCTCCCTGTCCCTCTGTCCATATATAGAGCAGTCTCCCTGTCCCTCTGTCTCCCTGTAGACAGTCTCCCTGTCCCTCTGTCTCCGTGTAGAGCAGTCTCCCTGTCCCTCTGTCTCCTTGTAGTGCAGACTCCCTGTCCTTCTGTCTCAGTGTAGTGCAGTCTCCCTGTCCCTCTGTCTCCGTGTACAGCTGCCTCCCTGTCCCCCTCTGTCTCCACGTGGAGCAGTCTCCCTGTCCGTATCTGTCCTGGGGTAGAGCAGCCTTCCTGTCCCCCTCTGTCTCCGTGTAGAGCAGGCTCCCTGTCCCTTTGCCTTCACGTAGAGCAGTCTCCCTGTCCCTCTGTCTCCGTGTAGATTAGTCTCCCTGTCCCCCTCTGGCTCCATGTAGAGCAGTCTCCCTGTCCCCCTCTGTCTCTGTATAGAGCAGTCTCCCTGTCCCCCTCTGTCTCCGTGTAGAGCTGTCTCCCTGTCCCCCTCTGTCCCCATGTAGAGCAGTCTCCCTGTCCGCATCTGTCTCTGGGTAGAGCAGTCTCCCTGTCCCCCTCTGTCTCCATGTAGAGCTGTCTCCCTGTCCCCCTCTGTCTCCATATAGACCTGTCTCCATTTACCCCTCTGTCTCCGTGTAGAGCAGTTTCCCTGTCCCTCTGTCTCCGTGTAGTACAGTCTCCCTGTCCATCTGTCACCGTGTAGAGCAGTGTCCCTGTCCCACTCTGTCTCTGTGTAGAGCAATCTCCCTGTCCCTCTGTCTCCGTGGAGAGCAGTCTCCCTCTCCCTCTGTCTCCGTGTAGAGCAATCTCCCTGTCCCCCTCTGTCTCCATGTAGAGCAGTCTCCCTGTCTCACTGTCTCCCTGTAGAGCAGTCTCCCTGTCCCTCTGTCTCCATGTAGAGCAGTCTCCCTGTGCCTCTGTCTCCGTGTAGAGTAGTCTCCCTCTCCCTCTGTCTCAATGTACGGCAGTCTCCCTGTCCCTCTGTTTCCCTCTAGAGCATTCTCCCTGTCTCTCTGTCCATATGTAGAGCAGGTTCCCTGTCCATCTGTCTCCCTGTAGAGCATTCTCCCTGTCCCTCTGTCCATATTTAGAGCAGTCTCCCTGTAGAGCAGTCTCCCTGTCATTCTGTCTCTGTGTTGAGCAGTCTCCCTGTCACCCTCTGTCTCCACGTAGTGCAGTCTCCCTGTCCCTCTGTCTCCTTGTAGTGCAGACTCCCTGTCCCTCTGTCTCCATGTAGAGCCGTCTCCCTGTCCCTCTCTGTCTCCGCATACAGTTGCCTCACTGTCCCCCTCTGTCTCCAAGTGGAGCAGTCTCCCTGTCCGTATCTGTCCCGGGGTAGAGCAGCCTTCCTGTCCCCCTTTGTCTCTGTGTAGAGCAGCCTTCCTGTCCCCCTCTGTCTCCGTGTAGAGCAGGCTCCCTGTCATTCTGTCTCCATGTAGAGCATTCTCCCTGTCATTCTGTCTCCGTGTAGAGCAGTCTCCCTGTCCGTCAGTCTCCCTTAGAGAAAGCTCCCTGTCATTCTGTCTCTGTGTAGAGCAGTCTCCCTATCCCTCTGTCTCCGTGTAGAGCAGTCTCCCTGTCTCCGTCTGTCTCCGTGTAGAGCAGTCTCCCTGTCCCTCTGCCTCCTTGTAGTGCAGACACCCTGTCCCTCTGTCTCCGTGTAGAGCAGTCTCCCTGTGCCTCTGTCTCCGTGTAGAGCAGTCTCGCTGTCCCTCTGTCTCCGTGTAGAGCAGTCTCCCTGTCCCTCTGTCTCCATGTAGAGCAGTCTCCCTGTCCCTCTGTCTCCATGTAGAGCAGTCTCCCTGTGCCTCTGTCTACATGTAGAGCAGTCTCCCTGTCCCTCTGTCTCCGTGTACAGCTGCCTCCCTGTCCCCCTCTGTCTCCACGTGGAGCAATCTCCCCGTCCGTATCTGTCCTGGGGTAGAGCAGCCTTCCTGTCCCCCTCTGTCTCCGTGTAGAGCAGGCTCCCTGTCCCTTTGCCTCCACGTAGAGCAGTCTCCCTGTCCCTCTGTCTCCGTGTAGATCAGTCTCCCTGTCCCCCTCTGGCTCCATGTAGAGCAGTCTCCGTGTCCCTCTGTCTCCCTGTAGAGCAGTCTCCCTGTCCCTCTGTCTCCGTGTAGATCAGTCTCCCTATCCCCCTCTGGCTCCATGTAGAGCAATCTCCTTGTCCCCCTCTGTCTCCGTGTAGAGCAATCTCCCTGTCCCCCTCTGTCTCCGTGTAGAGCAATCTCCCTGTCCCCCTCTGTCTCCGTGTAGAGCAATCTCCCTGTCCCCCTCTGTCTCCATGTAGAGCTGTCTCCCTGTCCCTCTGTCTCCCTGTAGAGCAGTCTCCCTGTGCCTCTGTCTCCGTGTAGAGCAATCTCCCTCTCCCTCTGCATCCATGTAGGGCAGTCTCCCTGTCCCTCTATCTCCCTGTAGAGCAGTCTCCCTGTCCCTCTGTCCATATATAGAGCAGTCTCCCTGTCCCTCTGTCTCCCTGTAGACAGTCTCCCTGTCCCTCTGTCTCCGTGTAGAGCAGTCTCCCTGTCCCTCTGTCTCCTTGTAGTGCAGACTCCCTGTCCTTCTGTCTCAGTGTAGTGCAGTCTCCCTGTCCCCCTCTGTCTCCATGTAGAGCTGTCTCCCTGTCCCTCTGTCTCCCTGCAGAGCAGTCTCCCTGTGCCTCTGTCTCCGTGTAGAGCAATCTCCCTCTCCCTCTGCATCCATGTAGGGCAGTCTCCCTGTCCCTCTATCTCCCTGTAGAGCAGTCTCCCTGTCCCTCTGTCCATATATAGAGCAGTCTCCCTGTCCCTCTGTCTCCCTGTAGACAGTCTCCCTGTCCCTCTGTCTCCGTGTAGAGCAGTCTCCCTGTCCCTCTGTCTCCTTGTAGTGCAGACTCCCTGTCCTTCTGTCTCAGTGTAGTGCAGTCTCCCTGTCCCTCTGTCTCCGTGTACAGCTGCCTCCCTGTCCCCCTCTGTCTCCACGTGGAGCAGTCTCCCTGTCCGTATCTGTCCTGGGGTAGAGCAGCCTTCCTGTCCCCCTCTGTCTCCGTGTAGAGCAGGCTCCCTGTCCCTTTGCCTTCACGTAGAGCAGTCTCCCTGTCCCTCTGTCTCCGTGTAGATTAGTCTCCCTGTCCCCCTCTGGCTCCATGTAGAGCAGTCTCCCTGTCGCCCTCTGTCTCTGTATAGAGCAGTCTCCCTGTCCCCCTCTGTCTCCGTGTAGAGCTGTCTCCCTGTCCCCCTCTGTCCCCATGTAGAGCAGTCTCCCTGTCCGCATCTGTCTCTGGGTAGAGCAGTCTCCCTGTCCCCCTCTGTCTCCATGTAGAGCTGTCTCCCTGTCCCCCTCTGTCTCCATATAGACCTGTCTCCATTTACCCCTCTGTCTCCGTGTAGAGCAGTTTCCCTGTCCCTCTGTCTCCGTGTAGTACAGTCTCCCTGTCCATCTGTCACCGTGTAGAGCAGTGTCCCTGTCCCTCTCTGTCTCTGTGTAGAGCAATCTCCCTGTCCCTCTGTCTCCGTGGAGAGCAGTCTCCCTCTCCCTCTGTCTCCGTGTAGAGCAATCTCCCTGTCCCCCTCTGTCTCCATGTAGAGCAGTCTCCCTGTCTCACTGTCTCCCTGTAGAGCAGTCTCCCTGTCCCTCTGTCTCCATGTAGAGCAGTCTCCCTGTGCCTCTGTCTCCGTGTAGAGTAGTCTCCCTCTCCCTCTGTCTCAATGTACGGCAGTCTCCCTGTCCCTCTGTTTCCCTCTAGAGCATTCTCCCTGTCTCTCTGTCCATATGTAGAGCAGGTTCCCTGTCCATCTGTCTCCCTGTAGAGCATTCTCCCTGTCCCTCTGTCCATATATAGAGCAGTCTCCCTGTAGAGCAGTCTCCCTGTCATTCTGTCTCTGTGTAGAGCAGTCTCCCTGTCACCCTCTGTCGCCACGTAGTGCAGTCTCCCTGTCCCTCTGTCTCCTTGTAGTGCAGACTCCCTGTCCCTCTGTCTCCTTGTAGAGCCGTCTCCCTGTCCCTCTCTGTCTCCGCATACAGTTACCTCACTGTCCCCCTCTGTGTCCAAGTGGAGCAGTCTCCCTGTCCGTATCTGTCCCGGGGTAGAGCAGCCTTCCTGTCCCCCTTTGTCTCTGTGTAGAGCAGCCTTCCTGTCCCCCTCTGTCTCCGTGTAGAGCAGGCTCCCTGTCATTCTGTCTCCATGTAGAGCATTCTCCCTGTCATTCTGTCTCCGTGTAGAGCAGTCTCCCTGTCCGTCAGTCTCCCTTAGAGAAAGCTCCCTGTCATTCTGTCTCTGTGTAGAACAGTCTCCCTATCCCTCTGTCTCCGTGTAGAGCAGTCTCCCTGTCTCCGTCTGTCTCCGTGTAGAGCAGTCTCCCTGTCCCTCTGCCTCCTTGTAGTGCAGACACCCTGTCCCTCTGTCTCCGTGTAGAGCAGTCTCCCTGTGCCTCTGTCTCCGTGTAGAGCAGTCTCGCTGTCCCTCTGTCTCCGTGTAGAGCAGTCTCCCTGTCCCTCTGTCTCCATGTAGAGCAGTCTCCCTGTCCCTCTGTCTCCATGTAGCGCAGTCTCCCTGTGCCTCTGTCTCCATGTAGAGCAGTGTCCCTGTCCCTCTGTCTCCGTGTAGAGCAGTCTCCCTGTCCCTCTGTCTCCGTGTAGAGCAGTCTCCCTGTCCCTCTGTCTCCGTGTAGAGCAGCCTCCCTGTCCCTCTGTCTCCATGTAGATCAGTCTCCCTGTCCCCCTCTGGCTCCATGTAGAGCAATCTCCTTGTCCCCCTCTGTCTCCGTGTAGAGCAGTCTATCCATCCCCCTCTATCTCCGTGTACAGCAATCTCCCTGTCCCCCTCTGTCTCCATGTAGAGCAGTCTCCCTGTCCCTCTGTCTCCCTGGAGAGCAGTCTCCCTGTCCCTCTGTCTCCTTGTAGTGCAGACTCCCTGTCCCTCTGTCTCAGTGTAGAGAAGTCTCCCTGTCCCTCTGTCTCCGTGTAGAGCAGTCTCCCTGTCATTCTGTCTCCGTGTAGAGCAGTCTCCCTATCCCTCAGTCTCCCTGTAGAGAAAGCTCCCTGTCATTCTGTCTCTGTGTAGAGCAGTCTCCCTATCCCTCTGTCTCCCTGTAGAGAAAGCTCCCTGTCATTCTGTCTCTGTGTAGAGCAGTCTCCCTATCCCTCTGTCTCCGTGTAGAGCAGTCTCCCTGTCTCCGTCTGTCTCCGTGTAGAGCAGTCTCCCTGTCCCTCTGCCTCCTTGTAGTGCAGACACCCTGTCCCTCTGTCTCCGTGTAGAGCAGTCTCCCTGTCCCTCTGTCTCGATGTAGAGCAGTCTCCCTGTCCCTCTGTCTCCATGTAGAGCAGTCTCCCTGTGCCTCTGTCTACATGTAGAGCAGTCTCCCTGTCCCTCTGTCTCCGTGTACAGCTGCCTCCCTGTCCCCCTCTGTCTCCACGTGGAGCAATCTCCCTGTCCGTATCTGTCCTGGGGTAGAGCAGCCTTCCTGTGCCCCTCTGTCTCCGTGTAGAGCAGGCTCCCTGTCCCTTTGCCTCCACGTAGAGCAGTCTCCCTGTCCCTCTGTCTCCGTGTAGATCAGTCTCCCTGTCCCACTCTGGCTCCATGTAGAGCAGTCTCCGTGTCCCTCTGTCTCCCTGTAGAGCAGTCTCCCTGTCCCTCTGTCTCCGTGTAGATCAGTCTCCCTGTCCCCCTCTGGCTCCATGTAGAGCAGTCTCCGTGTCCCTCTGTCTCCCTGTAGAGCAGTCTCCCTGTCCCTCTGTCTCCGTGTAGATCAGTCTCCCTATCCCCCTCTGGCTCCATGTAGAGCAATCTCCTTGTCCACCTCTGTCTCCGTGTAGAGCAATCTCCCTGTCCCCCTCTGTCTCCGTGTAGAGCAATCTCCCTGTCCCCCTCTGTCTCCGTGTAGAGCAATCTCCCTGTCCCCCTCTGTCTCCATGTAGAGCTGTCTCCCTGTCCCTCTGTCTCCCTGTAGAGCAGTCTCCCTGTGCCTCTGTCTCCGTGTAGAGCAATCTCCCTCTCCCTCTGCATCCATGTAGGGCAGTCTCCCTGTCCCTCTATCTCCCTGTAGAGCAGTCTCCCTGTCCCTCTGTCCATATATAGAGCATTCTCCCTGTCCCTCTGTCTCCCTGTAGACAGTCTCCCTGTCCCTCTGTCTCCGTGTAGAGCAGTCTCCCTGTCCCTCTGTCTCCTTGTAGTGCAGACTCCCTGTCCTTCTGTCTCAGTGTAGTGCAGTCTCCCTGTCCCTCTGTCTCCGTGTACAGCTGCCTCCCTGTCCCCCTCTGTCTCCACTTGGAGCAGTCTCCCTGTCCGTATCTGTCCTGGGGTAGAGCAGCCTTCCTGTCCCCCTCTGTCTCCGTGTAGAGCAGGCTCCCTGTCCCTTTGCCTTTACGTAGAGCAGTCTCCCTGTCCCTCTGTCTCCGTGTAGATTAGTCTCCCTGTCCCCCTCTGGCTCCATGTAGAGCAGTCTCCCTGTCGCCCTCTGTCTCTGTATAGAGCAGTCTCCCTGTCCCCCTCTGTCTCCGTGTAGAGCTGTCTCCCTGTCCCCCTCTGTCCCCATGTAGAGCAGTCTCCCTGTCCGCATCTGTCTCTGGGTAGAGCAGTCTCCCTGTCCCCCTCTGTCTCCATGTAGAGCTGTCTCCCTGTCCCCCTCTGTCTCCATATAGACCTGTCTCCATTTACCCCTCTGTCTCCGTGTAGAGCAGTTTCCCTGTCCCTCTGTCTCCGTGTAGTACAGTCTCCCTGTCCATCTGTCACCGTGTAGAGCAGTGTCCCTGTCCCACTCTGTCTCTGTGTAGAGCAATCTCCCTGTCCCTCTGTCTCCGTGGAGAGCAGTCTCCCTCTCCCTCTGTCTCCGTGTAGAGCAATCTCCCTGTCCCCCTCTGTCTCCATGTAGAGCAGTCTCCCTGTCTCACTGTCTCCCTGTAGAGCAGTCTCCCTGTCCCTCTGTCTCCATGTAGAGCAGTCTCCCTGTGCCTCTGTCTCCGTGTAGAGTAGTCTCCCTCTCCCTCTGTCTCAATGTACGGCAGTCTCCCTGTCCCTCTGTTTCCCTCTAGAGCATTCTCCCTGTCTCTCTGTCCATATGTAGAGCAGGTTCCCTGTCCATCTGTCTCCCTGTAGAGCATTCTCCCTGTCCCTCTGTCCATATATAGAGCCGTCTCCCTGTAGAGCAGTCTCCCTGTCATTCTGTCTCTGTGTAGAGCAGTCTCCCTGTCACCCTCTGTCGCCACGTAGTGCAGTCTCCCTGTCCCTCTGTCTCCTTGTAGTGCAGACTCCCTGTCCCTCTGTCTCCTTGTAGAGCCGTCTCCCTGTCCCTCTCAGTCTCCGCATACAGTTACCTCACTGTCCCCCTCTGTCTCCAAGTGGAGCAGTCTCCCTGTCCGTATCTGTCCCGGGGTAGAGCAGCCTTCCTGTCCCCCTTTGTCTCTGTGTAGAGCAGCCTTCCTGTCCCCCTCTGTCTCCGTGTAGAGCAGGCTCCCTGTCATTCTGTCTCCATGTAGAGCATTCTCCCTGTCATTCTGTCTCCGTGTAGAGCAGTCTCCCTGTCCGTCAGTCTCCCTTAGAGAAAGCTCCCTGTCATTCTGTCTCCTTGTAGAGAAAGCTCCCTGTCATTCTGTCTCTGTGTAGAGCAGTCTCCCTATCCCTCTGCCTCCTTGTAGTGCAGACACCCTGTCCCTCTGTCTCCGTGTAGAGCAGTCTCCCTGTGCCTCTGTCTCCGTGTAGAGCAGTCTCGCTGTCCCTCTGTCTCCGTGTAGAGCAGTCTCCCTGTCCCTCTGTCTCCATGTAGAGCAGTCTCCCTGTCCCTCTGTCTCCATGTAGCGCAGTCTCCCTGTGCCTCTGTCTCCATGTAGAGCAGTGTCCCTGTCCCTCTGTCTCCGTGTAGAGCAGTCTCCCTGTCCCTCTGTCTCCGTGTAGAGCAGTCTCCCTGTCCCTCTGTCTCCGTGTAGAGCAGCCTCCCTGTCCCTCTGTCTCCATGTAGATCAGTCTCCCTGTCCCCCTCTGGCTCCATGTAGAGCAATCTCCTTGTCCCCCTCTGTCTCCGTGTAGAGCAGTCTATCCATCCCCCTCTATCTCCGTGTACAGCAATCTCCCTGTCCCCCTCTGCCTCCATGTAGAGCAGTCTCCCTGTCCCTCTGTCTCCCTGGAGAGCAGTCTCCCTGTCCCTCTGTCTCCTTGTAGTGCAGACTCCCTGTCCCTCTGTCTCAGTGTAGAGAAGTCTCCCTGTCCCTCTGTCTCCGTGTAGAGCAGTCTCCCTGTCATTCTGTCTCCGTGTAGAGCAGTCTCCCTATCCCTCAGTCTCCCTGTAGAGAAAGCTCCCTGTCATTCTGTCTCTGTGTAGAGCAGTCTCCCTATCCCTCTGTCTCCCTGTAGAGAAAGCTCCCTGTCATTCTGTCTCTGTGTAGAGCAGTCTCCCTATCCCTCTGTCTCCGTGTAGAGCAGTCTCCCTGTCTCCGTCTGTCTCCGTGTAGAGCAGTCTCCCTGTCCCTCTGCCTCCTTGTAGTGCAGACACCCTGTCCCTCTGTCTCCGTGTAGAGCAGTCTCCCTGTCCCTCTGTCTCCATGTAGAGCAGTCTCCCTGTGCCTCTGTCTACATGTAGAGCAGTCTCCCTGTCCCTCTGTCTCCGTGTACAGCTGCCTCCCTGTCCCCCTCTGTCTCCACGTGGAGCAATCTCCCTGTCCGTATCTGTCCTGGGGTAGAGCAGCCTTCCTGTCCCCCTCTGTCTCCGTGTACAGCAGGCTCCCTGTCCCTTTGCCTCCACGTAGAGCAGTCTCCCTGTCCCTCTGTCTCCGTGTAGATCAGTCTCCCTGTCCCTCTGTCTCCGTGTAGATCAGTCTCCCTGTCCCCCTCTGGCTCCATGTAGAGCAGTCTCCGTGTCCCTCTGTCTCCCTGTAGAGCAGTCTCCCTGTCCCTCTGTCTCCGTGTAGATCAGTCTCCCTATCCCCCTCTGGCTCCATGTAGAGCAATCTCCTTGTCCCCCTCTGTCTCCGTGTAGAGCAATCTCCCTGTCCCCCTCTGTCTCCGTGTAGAGCAATCTCCCTGTCCCCCTCTTGTCCGTGTAGAGCAATCTCCCTGTCCCCCTCTGTCTCCAAGTAGAGCTGTCTCCCTGTCCCTCTGTCTCCCTGCAGAGCAGTCTCCCTGTGCCTCTGTCTCCGTGTAGAGCAATCTCCCTCTCCCTCTGCATCCATGTAGGGCAGTCTCCCTGTCCCTCTATCTCCCTGTAGAGCAGTCTCCCTGTCCCTCTGTCCATATATAGAGCAGTCTCCCTGTCCCTCTGTCTCCCTGTAGACAGTCTCCCTGTCCCTCTGTCTCCGTGTAGAGCAGTCTCCCTGTCCCTCTGTCTCCTTGTAGTGCAGAGTCCCTGTCCCTCTGTCTCAGTGTAGTGCAGTCTCCCTGTCCCTCTGTCTCCGTGTACAGCTGCCTCCCTGTCCCCCTCTGTCTCCACGTGGAGCAGTCTCCCTGTCCGTATCTGTCCTGGGGTAGAGCAGCCTTCCTGTCCCCCTCTGTCTCCGTGTAGAGCAGGCTCCCTGTCCCTTTGCCTTCACGTAGAGCAGTCTCCCTGTCCCTCTGTCTCCATGTAGATTAGTCTCCCTGTCCCCCTCTGGCTCCATGTAGAGCAGTCTCCCTGTCCCCCTCTGTCTCCGTGTAGAGCTGTCTCCCAGTCCCCCTCTATCCCCATGTAGAGCAGTCTCCCTGTCCGCATCTGTCTCTGGGTAGAGCAGTCTCCCTGTCCCCCTCTGTCTCCATGTAGAGCTCTCTCCCTGTCCCCCTCTGTCTCCATGTAGACCTGTCTCCATTTACCCCTCTGTCTCCGTATCGAGCAGTTTCCCTGTCCCTCTGTCTCCGTGTAGTACAGTCTCCCTGTCCATCTGTCACCGTGTAGAGCAGTGTCCCTGTCCCACTCTGTCTCTGTGTAGAGCAATCTCCCTGTCTCTCTGTCTCCGTGGAGAGCAGTCTCCCTCTCCCTCTGTCTCCGTGTAGAGCAATCTCCCTGTCCCCCTCTGTCTCCATGTAGAGCAGTCTCCCTGTCTCACTGTCTCCCTGTAGAGCAGTCTCCCTGTCCCTCTGTCTCCATGTAGAGCAGTCTCCCTGTGCCTCTGTATCCGTGTAGAGTAGTCTCCCTCTCCCTCTGTCTCAATGTCCGGCAGTCTCCCTGTCCCTCTGTTTCCCTCTAGAGCATTCTCCCTGTCTCTCTGTCCATATGTAGAGCAGGTTCCCTGTCCCTCTGTCTCCCTGTAGAGCATTCTCCCTGTCCCTCTGTCCATATATAGAGCAGTCTCCCTGTAGAGCAGTCTCCCTGTCATTCTGTCTCTGTGTAGAGCAGTCTCCCTGTCACCCTCTGTCTCCACGTAGTGCAGTCTCCCTGTCCCTCTGTCTCCTTATAGTGCAGACTCCCTGTCCCTCTGTCTCAGTGTAGAGCCGTCTCCCTGTCCCCCTCTGTCTCCAAGTGGAGCAGTCTCCCTGTCCGTATCTGTCCCGGGGTAGAGCAGCCTTCCTGTCCCCCTTTGTCTCTGTGTAGAGCAGCCTTCCTGTCCCCCTCTGTCTCCGTGTAGAGCAGTCTCCCTTTCCCTCTGTCTCCTTGTAGTGCAGACTCCCTGTCCCTCTGTCTCAGTGTAGTGCAGTCTCCCTGTCCCTCTGTCTCCGTGTGCAGCTGCCTCCCTGTCCCCCTCTGTCTCCGTGTGCAGCTGCCTCCCTGTCCCCCTCTGTCTCCACGTGGAGCAGTCTCCCTGTCCGTATCTGTCCCGGGGTAGAGCAGCCTTCCTGTCCCCCTCTGTCTCCGTGTAGAGCAGGCTCCCTGTCCCTTGCATCCACCTAGAGCAGTCTCCCTGTCCCTCTGTCTCCGTGTAGAGAAGTCTCCCTGTCCCTCTGTCTCCGTGTAGAGCAGTCTCCCTGTCACCCTCTGTCTCCACGTAGTGCAGTCTCCCTGTCCCTCTGTCTCCTTGTAGTGCAGACTCCCTGTCCCTCTGTCTCAGTGTAGAGCCGTCTCCCTGTCCCTCTCTGTCTCCGCATACAGTTGCCTCACTGTCCCCCTCTGTCTCCAAGTGGAGCAGTCTCCCTGTCCGTATCTGTCCCGGGGTAGAGCAGCCTTCCTGTCCCCCTTTGTCTCTGTGTAGACCAGTCTCTTTGTCCCTCTATCTCCGTGTAGAGCAGGCTCCCTGTCCCTTTGCCTCCATGTAGAGCAGTCTCCCTCTCCCTCTGTCTCCGTGTAGATCAGTCTCCCTGTCCCCCTCTGGCTCCATGTAGAGCAGTCTCCCTGTCCCCCTCTGTCTCTGCATAGAGCAGTCTCCCTGTCACACTGTCTCCATGTAGAGCAGTCTCCCTGTCCGCTTCTGTCTCTGGGTAGAGCAGTCTCCCTGTCCTTCTCTGTCTCCGTGTAGAGCTGTCTCCCTGTCCCTCTCTGTCTCCATGTAGAGCAGTCTCCCTGTCCGCATCTGTCTCTGTGTAGAGCAGCCTTCCTGTCCCCCTCTGTCTCCGTGTAGAGCAGGCTCCCTGTCCCTTGCCTCCACGTAGAGCAGTCTCCCTGTCCCTCTGTCTCCGTGTAGAGAAGTCTCCCTGTCCCTCTGTCTCCGTGTAGAGCAGTCTCCCTGTCATTCTGTCTCCGTGTAGAGCAGTCTCCCTGTCCCTCAGTCTCCCTTAGAGAAAGCTCCCTGTCATTCTGTCTCTGTGTAGAGCAGTCTCCCTATCCCTCTGTCTCCGTGTAGAGCAGTCTCCCTGTCTCCGTCTGTCTCCGTGTAGAGCAGTCTCCCTGTCCCTCTGCCTCCTTGTAGTGCAGACACCCTGTCCCTCTGTCTCCGTGTAGAGCAGTCTCCCTGTGCCTCTTTCTCCGTGTAGAGCAGTCTCGCTGTCCCTCTGTCTCCGTGTAGAGCAGTCTCCCTGTCCCTCTGTCTCCATGTAGAGCAGTCTCCCTGTCCCTCTGTCTCCATGTAGAGCAGTCTCCCTGTGCCTCTGTCTCCATGTAGAGCAGTGTCCCTGTCCCTCTGTCTCCGTGTAGAGCAGTCTCCCTGTCCCTCTGTCTCCGTGTAGTGCAGTCTCCCTGTCCCTCTGCCTCCATGTAGAGACGTCTCCCTGTCCCCATTTGTCTCCGTGTAGAGCAGCCTCCCTGTCCCTCTGTCTCCATGTAGATCAGTCTCCCTGTCCCCCTCTGGCTCCATGTAGAGCAATCTCCTTGTCCCCCTCTGTCTCCGTGTAGAGCAGTCTATCCATCCCCCTCTATCTCCGTGTACAGCAATCTCCCTGTCCCCCTCTGTCTCCATGTAGAGCAGTCTCCCTGTCCCTCTGTCTCCCTGGAGAGCAGTCTCCCTGTCCCTCTGTCTCCTTGTAGTGCAGACTCCCTGTCCCTCTGTCTCAGTGTAGAGAAGTCTCCCTGTCCCTCTGTCTCCGTGTAGAGCAGTCTCCCTGTCATTCTGTCTCCGTGTAGAGCAGTCTCCCTATCCCTCAGTCTCCCTGTAGAGAAAGCTCCCTGTCATTCTGTCTCTGTGTAGAGCAGTCTCCCTATCCCTCTGTCTCCCTGTAGAGAAAGCTCCCTGTCATTCTGTCTCTGTGTAGAGCAGTCTCCCTATCCCTCTGTCTCCGTGTAGAGCAGTCTCCCTGTCTCCGTCTGTCTCCGTGTAGAGCAGTCTCCCTGTCCCTCTGCCTCCTTGTAGTGCAGACACCCTGTCCCTCTGTCTCCGTGTAGAGCAGTCTCCCTGTCCCTCTGTCTCCATGTAGAGCAGTCTCCCTGTCCCTCTGTCTCCATGTAGAGCAGTCTCCCTGTGCCTCTGTCTACATGTAGAGCAGTCTCACTGTCCCTCTGTCTCCGTGTACAGCTGCCTCCCTGTCCCCCTCTGTCTCCACGTGGAGCAGTCTCCCTGTCTGTATCTGTCCTGGGGTAGAGCAGCCTTCCTGTCCCCCTCTGTCTCCGTGTAGAGCAGGCTCCCTGTCCCTTTGCCTCCACGTAGATCAGTCTCCCTGTCCCTCTGTCTCCGTGTAGATCAGTCTCCCTATCCCCCTCTGGCTCCATGTAGAGCAATCTCCTTGTCCCCCTCTGTCTCCCTGTAGAGCATTCTCCCTGTCCCTCTGTCTCCGTGTAGATCAGTCTCCCTATCCCCCTCTGGCTCCATGTAGAGCAATCTCCTTGTCCCCCTCTGTCTCCGTGTAGAGCAATCTCCCTGTCCCCCTCTGTCTCCGTGTAGAGCAATCTCCCTGTCCCCCTCTGTCTCCGTGTAGAGCAATCTCCCTGTCCCCCTCTGTCTCCATGTAGAGCTGTCTCCCTGTCCCTCTGTCTCCCTGCAGAGCAGTCTCCCTGTGCCTCTGTCTCCGTGTAGAGCAATCTCCCTCTCCCTCTGCATCCATGTAGGGCAGTCTCCCTGTCCCTCTATCTCCCTGTAGAGCAGTCTCCCTGTCCCTCTGTCTCCGTGTAGATCAGTCTCCCTATCCCCCTCTGGCTCCATGTAGAGCAATCTCCCTGTCCCCCTCTGTCTCCGTGTAGAGCAATCTCCCTGTCCCCCTCGGTCTCCATGTAGAGCTGTCTCCCTGTCCCTCTGTCTCCCTGTAGAGCAGTCTCCCTGTGCCTCTGTCTCCGTGTAGAGCAATCTCCCTCTCCCTCTGCATCCATGTAGGGCAGTCTCCCTGTCCCTCTATCTCCCTGTAGAGCAGTCTCCCTGTCCCTCTGTCCATATATAGAGCAGTCTCCCTGTCCCTCCGTCTCCCTGTAGAGCAGTCTCCCTGTCCCTCTGTCTCCGTGTAGAGCCGTCTCCCTGTCCCTCTGTCTCCTTGTAGTGCAGACTCCCTTTCCCTCTGTCTCGGTGTAGTGCAGTCTCCCTGTCCCTCTGTCTCCATGTACAGCTGCCTCCCTGTCCCTCTCTGTCTCCACGTGGAGCAGTCTCCCTGTCCGTATCTGTCCTGGGGTAGAGCAGCCTTCCTGTCCCCCTTTGTCTCCGTGTAGAGCAGGCTCCCTGTCCCTTTGCCTCCACGTAGAGCAGTCGCCCTGTCCCTCTGTCTCCGTGTAGATCAGTCTCCCTATCCCCCTCTGGCTCCATGTAGAGCAATCTCCCTGTCCCCCTCTGTCTCCGTGTAGAGCAATCTCCCTGTCCCCCTCTGTCTCCATGTAGAGCTGTCTCCCTGTCCCTCTGTCTCCCTGTAGAGCAGTCTCCCTGTGCCTCTGTCTCCGTGTAGAGCAATCTCCCTCTCCCTCTGCATCCATGTAGGGCAGTCTCCCTGTCCCTCTATCTCCCTGTAGAGCAGTCTCCCTGTCCCTCTGTCCATATATAGAGCAGTCTCCCTGTCCCTCTGTCTCCCTGTAGAGCAGTCTCCCTGTCCCTCTGTCTCCGTGTAGAGCAGTCTCCCTGTCCCTCTGTCTCCTTGTAGTGCAGACTCCCTGTCCCTCTGTCTCAGTGTAGTGCAGTCTCCCTGTCCCTCTGTCTCCGTGTACAGCTGCCTCCCTGTCCCCCTCTGTCTCCACGTGGAGCAGTCTCCCTGTCCGTATCTGTCCTGGGGTAGAGCAGCCTTCCTGTCCCCCTCTGTCTCCGTGTAGAGCAGGCTCCCTGTCCCTTTGCCTCCACGTAGAGCAGTCTCCCTGTCCCTCTGTCTCCGTGTAGATCAGTCTCCCTGTCCCCCTCTGGCTCCATGTAGAACAGTCTCCCTGTCCCCCTCTGTCTCCGTGTAGAGCTGTCTCCCTGTCCCCCTCTGTCTCCATGTAGAGCAGTCTCCCTGTCCGCATCTGTCTCTGGGTAGAGCAGTCTCCCTGTCCCCCTCTGTCTCCATGTAGAGCTGTCTCCCTGTCCCCCTCTGTCTCCATGTAGAGCTGTCTCCCTGTCCCCCTCTGTCTCCATGTAGACCTGTCTCCATTTACCCCTCTGTCTCCGTGTAGAGCAGTCTCCCTGTCCCTCTGTCTCCGTGTAGAGCTGTCTCCCTGTCCCCCTCTGTCTCCACGTAGAGCAGTCTCCCTGTCCGCATCTGTCTCTGGGTAGAGCAGTCTCCCTGTCCCCCTCCATCTCCATGTAGAGCTGTCTCCCTGTCCCCCTCTGTCTCCATGTAGAGCTGTCTCCCTGTCCCCCTCTTTCTCCATTTAGACCTGTCTCCATTTACCCCTCTGTCTCCATGTAGAGCAGTTTCCCTGTCCCTCTGTCTCCGTGTAGTACAGTCTCCCTGTCCATCTGTCACCGTGTAGAGCAGTGTCCCTGTTCCACTCTGTCTCTGTGTAGAGCAATCTCCCTGTCCCGCTGTCTCCGTGGAGAGCAGTCTCCCTGTCCCTCTGTCTCCGTGTAGAGAAGTCTCCCTGTCCCTCTGTCTCCGTGTAGAGCAGTCTCCCTGTCATTCTGTCTCCTTGTAGAGAAAGCTCCCTGTCATTCTGTCTCTGTGTAGAGCAGTCTCCCTATCCCTCTGTCTCCCTGTAGAGAAAGCTCCCTGTCATTCTGTCTCTGTGTAGAGCAGTCTCCCTATCCCTCTGTCTCCGTGTAGAGCAGTCTCCCTGTCTCCGTCTGTCTCCGTGTAGAGCAGTCTCCCTGTCCCTCTGCCTCCTTGTAGTGCAGACACCCTGTCCCTCTGTCTCCGTGTAGAGCAGTCTCCCTGTGCCTCTGTCTCCGTGTAGAGCAGTCTCGCTGTCCCTCTGTCTCCGTGTAGAGCAGTCTCCCTGTCCCTCTGTCTCCATGTAGAGCAGTCTCCCTGTCCCTCTGTCTCCATGTAGAGCAGTCTCCCTGTGCCTCTGTCTCCATGTAGAGCAGTGTCCCTGTCCCTCTGTCTCCGTGTAGAGCAGTCTCCCTGTCCCTCTGTCTCCGTGTAGAGCAGTCTCCCTGTCCCTCTGCCTCCATGTAGAGACGTCTCCCTGTCCCCATTTGTCTCCGTGTAGAGCAGCCTCCCTGTCCCTCTGTCTCCATGTAGATCAGTCTCCCTGTCCCCCTCTGGCTCCATGTAGAGCAATCTCCTTGTCCCCCTCTGTCTCCGTGTAGAGCAGTCTATCCATCCCCCTCTATCTCCGTGTACAGCAATCTCCCTGTCCCCCTCTGTCTCCATGTAGAGCAGTCTCCCTGTCCCTCTTTCTCCCTGGAGAACAGTCTCCCTGTCCCTCTGTCTCCTTGTAGTGCAGACTCCCTGTCCCTCTGTCTCAGTGTAGAGAAGTCTCCCTGTCCCTCTGTCTCCGTGTAGAGCAGTCTCCCTGTCATTCTGTCTCCGTGTAGAGCAGTCTCCCTATCCCTCAGTCTCCCTGTAGAGAAAGCTCCCTGTCATTCTGTCTCTGTGTAGAGCAGTCTCCCTATCCCTCTGTCTCCCTGTAGAGAAAGCTCCCTGTCATTCTGTCTCTGTGTAGAGCAGTCTCCCTATCCCTCTGTCTCCGTGTAGAGCAGTCTCCCTGTCTCCGTCTGTCTCCGTGTAGAGCAGTCTCCCTGTCCCTCTGCCTCCTTGTAGTGCAGACACCCTGTCCCTCTGTCTCCGTGTAGAGCAGTCTCCCTGTCCCTCTGTCTCCATGTAGAGCAGTCTCCCTGTCCCTCTGTCTCCATGTAGAGCAGTCTCCCTGTGCCTCTGTCTACATGTAGAGCAGTCTCACTGTCCCTCTGTCTCCGTGTACAGCTGCCTCCCTGTCCCCCTCTGTCTCCACGTGGAGCAGTCTCCCTGTCTGTATCTGTCCTGGGGTAGAGCAGCCTTCCTGTCCCCCTCTGTCTCCGTGTAGAGCAGGCTCCCTGTCCCTTTGCCTCCACGTAGATCAGTCTCCCTGTCCCTCTGTCTCCGTGTAGATCAGTCTCCCTGTCCCCCTCTGGCTCCATGTAGAGCAGTCTCCGTGTCCCTCTGTCTCCCTGTAGAGCATTCTCCCTGTCCCTCTGTCTCCGTGTAGATCAGTCTCCCTATCCCCCTCTGGCTCCATGTAGAGCAATCTCCTTGTCCCCCTCTGTCTCCGTGTAGAGCAATCTCCCTGTCCCCCTCTGTCTCCGTGTAGAGCAATCTCCCTGTCCCCCTCTGTCTCCGTGTAGAGCAATCTCCCTGTCCCCCTCTGTCTCCATGTAGAGCTGTCTCCCTGTCCCTCTGTCTCCCTGCAGAGCAGTCTCCCTGTGCCTCTGTCTCCGTGTAGAGCAATCTCCCTCTCCCTCTGCATCCATGTAGGGCAGTCTCCCTGTCCCTCTATCACCCTGTAGAGCAGTCTCCCTGTCCCTCTGTCTCCGTGTAGATCAGTCTCCCTATCCCCCTCTGGCTCCATGTAGAGCAATCTCCCTGTCCCCCTCTGTCTCCGTGTAGAGCAATCTCCCTGTCCCCCTCGGTCTCCATGTAGAGCTGTCTCCCTGTCCCTCTGTCTCCCTGTAGAGCAGTCTCCCTGTGCCTCTGTCTCCGTGTAGAGCAATCTCCCTCTCCCTCTGCATCCATGTAGGGCAGTCTCCCTGTCCCTCTATCTCCCTGTAGAGCAGTCTCCCTGTCCCTCTGTCCATATATAGAGCAGTCTCCCTGTCCCTCCGTCTCCCTGTAGAGCAGTCTCCCTGTCCCTCTGTCTCCGTGTAGAGCCGTCTCCCTGTCCCTCTGTCTCCTTGTAGTGCAGACTCCCTTTCCCTCTGTCTCGGTGTAGTGCAGTCTCCCTGTCCCTCTGTCTCCATGTACAGCTGCCTCCCTGTCCCTCTCTGTCTCCACGTGGAGCAGTCTCCCTGTCCGTATCTGTCCTGGGGTAGAGCAGCCTTCCTGTCCCCCTTTGTCTCCGTGTAGAGCAGGCTCCCTGTCCCTTTGCCTCCACGTAGAGCAGTCGCCCTGTCCCTCTGTCTCCGTGTAGATCAGTCTCCCTATCCCCCTCTGGCTCCATGTAGAGCAATCTCCCTGTCCCCCTCTGTCTCCGTGTAGAGCAATCTCCCTGTCCCCCTCTGTCTCCATGTAGAGCTGTCTCCCTGTCCCTCTGTCTCCCTGCAGAGCAGTCTCCCTGTGCCTCTGTCTCCGTGTAGAGCAATCTCCCTCTCCCTCTGCATCCATGTAGGGCAGTCTCCCTGTCCCTCTATCTCCCTGTAGACCAGTCTCCCTGTCCTTCTGTCACCGTGTAGAGCAGTGTCCCTGTCCCACTCTGTCTCTGTGTAGAGCAATCTCCCTGTCCCTCTGTCTCCGTGGAGAGCAGTCTCCCTGTCCCTCTGTCTCCCTGTAGAGCAATCTCCCTGTCCCCCTCTGTTTCCATGTAGAGCAGTCTCCCTGTCTCACTGTCTCCCTGTAGAGCACTCTCCCTGTCCCTCTGTCTCCATGTAGAGCAGTCTCCCTGTGCCTCTGTCTCCGTGTAGAGCAATCTCCCTCTCCCTCTGCATCCATGTAGGGCAGTCTCCCTGTCCCTCTATCTCCCTGTAGAGCAGTCTCCCTGTCCCTCTGTCCATATATAGAGCAGTCTCCCTGTCCCTCTGTCTCCCTGTAGAGCAGTCTCCCTGTCCCTCTGTCTCCGTGTAGAGCAGTCTCCCTGTCCCTCTGTCTCCTTGTAGTGCAGACTCCCTGTCCCTCTGTCTCAGTGTAGTGCAGTCTCCCTGTCCCTCTGTCTCCGTGTACAGCTGCCTCCCTGTCCCCCTCTGTCTCCACGTGGAGCAGTCTCCCTGTCCGTATCTGTCCTGGGGTAGAGCAGCCTTCCTGTCCCCCTCTGTCTCCGTGTAGAGCAGGCTCCCTGTCCCTTTGCCTCCACGTAGAGCAGTCTCCCTGTCCCTCTGTCTCCGTGTAGATCAGTCTCCCTCTCCCCCTCTGGCTCCCTGTAGAACAGTCTCCCTGTCCCCCTCTGTCTCCGTGTAGAGCTGTCTCCCTGTCCCCCTCTGTCTCCATGTAGAGCAGTCTCCCTGTCCGCATCTGTCTCTGGGTAGAGCAGTCTCCCTGTCCCCCTCTGTCTCCATGTAGAGCTGTCTCCCTGTCCCCCTCTGTCTCCATGTAGAGCTGTCTCCCTATCCCCCTCTGTCTCCATGTAGACCTGTCTCCATTTACCCCTCTGTCTCCGTGTAGAGCAGTCTCCCTGTCCCTCTGTCTCCGTGTAGAGCTGTCTCCCTGTCCCCCTCTGTCTCCACGTAGAGCAGTCTCCCTGTCCGCATCTGTCTCTGGGTAGAGCAGTCTCCCTGTCCCCCTCCATCTCCATGTAGAGCTGTCTCCCTGTCCCCCTCTGTCTCCATGTAGAGCTGTCTCCCTGTCCCCCTCTTTCTCCATTTAGACCTGTCTCCATTTACCCCTCTGTCTCCATGTAGAGCAGTCTCCCTGTCTCCGTCTGTCTCCGTGTAGAGCAGTCTCCCTGTCCCTCTGCCTCCTTGTAGTGCAGACACCCTGTCCCTCTGTCTCCGTGTAGAGCAGTCTCCCTGTCCCTCTGTCTCCATGTAGAGCAGTCTCCCTGTCCCTCTGTCTCCATGTAGAGCAGTCTCCCTGTGCCTCTGTCTACATGTAGAGCAGTCTCACTGTCCCTCTGTCTCCGTGTACAGCTGCCTCCCTGTCCCCCTCTGTCTCCACGTGGAGCAGTCTCCCTGTCTGTATCTGTCCTGGGGTAGAGCAGCCTTCCTGTCCCCCTCTGTCTCCGTGTAGAGCAGGCTCCCTGTCCCTTTGCCTCCACGTAGATCAGTCTCCCTGTCCCTCTGTCTCCGTGTAGATCAGTCTCCCTGTCCCCCTCTGGCTCCATGTAGAGCAGTCTCCGTGTCCCTCTGTCTCCCTGTAGAGCATTCTCCCTGTCCCTCTGTCTCCGTGTAGATCAGTCTCCCTATCCCCCTCTGGCTCCATGTAGAGCAATCTCCTTGTCCCCCTCTGTCTCCGTGTAGAGCAATCTCCCTGTCCCCCTCTGTCTCCGTGTAGAGCAATCTCCCTGTCCCCCTCTGTCTCCGTGTAGAGCAATCTCCCTGTCCCCCTCTGTCTCCATGTAGAGCTGTCTCCCTGTCCCTCTGTCTCCCTGCAGAGCAGTCTCCCTGTGCCTCTGTCTCCGTGTAGAGCAATCTCCCTCTCCCTCTGCATCCATGTAGGGCAGTCTCCCTGTCCCTCTATCTCCCTGTAGAGCAGTCTCCCTGTCCCTCTGTCTCCGTGTAGATCAGTCTCCCTATCCCCCTCTGGCTCCATGTAGAGCAATCTCCCTGTCCCCCTCTGTCTCCGTGTAGAGCAATCTCCCTGTCCCCCTCGGTCTCCATGTAGAGCTGTCTCCCTGTCCCTCTGTCTCCCTGTAGAGCAGTCTCCCTGTGCCTCTGTCTCCGTGTAGAGCAATCTCCCTCTCCCTCTGCATCCATGTAGGGCAGTCTCCCTGTCCCTCTATCTCCCTGTAGAGCAGTCTCCCTGTCCCTCTGTCCATATATAGAGCAGTCTCCCTGTCCCTCCGTCTCCCTGTAGAGCAGTCTCCCTGTCCCTCTGTCTCCGTGTAGAGCCGTCTCCCTGTCCCTCTGTCTCCTTGTAGTGCAGACTCCCTTTCCCTCTGTCTCGGTGTAGTGCAGTCTCCCTGTCCCTCTGTCTCCATGTACAGCTGCCTCCCTGTCCCTCTCTGTCTCCACGTGGAGCAGTCTCCCTGTCCGTATCTGTCCTGGGGTAGAGCAGCCTTCCTGTCCCCCTTTGTCTCCGTGTAGAGCAGGCTCCCTGTCCCTTTGCCTCCACGTAGAGCAGTCGCCCTGTCCCTCTGTCTCCGTGTAGATCAGTCTCCCTATCCCCCTCTGGCTCCATGTAGAGCAATCTCCCTGTCCCCCTCTGTCTCCGTGTAGAGCAATCTCCCTGTCCCCCTCTGTCTCCATGTAGAGCTGTCTCCCTGTCCCTCTGTCTCCCTGCAGAGCAGTCTCCCTGTGCCTCTGTCTCCGTGTAGAGCAATCTCCCTCTCCCTCTGCATCCATGTAGGGCAGTCTCCCTGTCCCTCTATCTCCCTGTAGACCAGTCTCCCTGTCCTTCTGTCACCGTGTAGAGCAGTGTCCCTGTCCCACTCTGTCTCTGTGTAGAGCAATCTCCCTGTCCCTCTGTCTCCGTGGAGAGCAGTCTCCCTGTCCCTCTGTCTCCCTGTAGAGCAATCTCCCTGTCCCCCTCTGTTTCCATGTAGAGCAGTCTCCCTGTCTCACTGTCTCCCTGTAGAGCACTCTCCCTGTCCCTCTGTCTCCATGTAGAGCAGTCTCCCTGTGCCTCTGTCTCCGTGTAGAGCAATCTCCCTCTCCCTCTGCATCCATGTAGGGCAGTCTCCCTGTCCCTCTATCTCCCTGTAGAGCAGTCTCCCTGTCCCTCTGTCCATATATAGAGCAGTCTCCCTGTCCCTCTGTCTCCCTGTAGAGCAGTCTCCCTGTCCCTCTGTCTCCGTGTAGAGCAGTCTCCCTGTCCCTCTGTCTCCTTGTAGTGCAGACTCCCTGTCCCTCTGTCTCAGTGTAGTGCAGTCTCCCTGTCCCTCTGTCTCCGTGTACAGCTGCCTCCCTGTCCCCCTCTGTCTCCACGTGGAGCAGTCTCCCTGTCCGTATCTGTCCTGGGGTAGAGCAGCCTTCCTGTCCCCCTCTGTCTCCGTGTAGAGCAGGCTCCCTGTCCCTTTGCCTCCACGTAGAGCAGTCTCCCTGTCCCTCTGTCTCCGTGTAGATCAGTCTCCCTGTCCCCCTCTGTCTCCATGTAGAGCAGTCTCCCTGTCCGCATCTGTCTCTGGGTAGAGCAGTCTCCCTGTCCCCCTCTGTCTCCATGTAGAGCTGTCTCCCTGTCCCCCTCTGTCTCCATGTAGAGCTGTCTCCCTGTCCCCCTCTGTCTCCATGTAGACCTGTCTCCATTTACCCCTCTGTCTCCGTGTAGAGCAGTCTCCCTGTCCCTCTGTCTCCGTGTAGAGCTGTCTCCCTGTCCCCCTCTGTCTCCACGTAGAGCAGTCTCCCTGTCCGCATCTGTCTCTGGGTAGAGCAGTCTCCCTGTCCCCCTCCATCTCCATGTAGAGCTGTCTCCCTGTCCCCCTCTGTCTCCATGTAGAGCTGTCTCCCTGTCCCCCTCTTTCTCCATTTAGACCTGTCTCCATTTACCCCTCTGTCTCCATGTAGAGCAGTTTCCCTGTCCCTCTGTCTCCGTGTAGTACAGTCTCCCTGTCCATCTGTCACCGTGTAGAGCAGTGTCCCTGTTCCACTCTGTCTCTGTGTAGAGCAATCTCCCTGTCCCTCTGTCTCCGTGGAGAGCAGTCTCCCTGTCCCTCTGTCTCCGTGTAGAGAAGTCTCCCTGTCCCTTTGTCTCCGTGTAGAGCAGTCTCCCTGTCATTCTGACTCCTTGTATAGAAAGCTCCCTGTCATTCTGTCTCTGTGTAGAGCAGTCTCCCTATCCCTCTGTCTCCCTGTAGAGAAAGCTCCCTGTCATTCTGTCTCTGTGTAGAGCAGTCTCCCTATCCCTCTGTCTCCGTGTAGAGCAGTCTCCCTGTCTCCGTCTGTCTCCGTGTAGAGCAGTCTCCCTGTCCCTCTGCCTCCTTGTAGTGCAGACACCCTGTCCCTCTGTCTCCATGTAGAGCAGTCTCCCTGTCCCTCTGTCTCCATGTAGAGCAGTCTCCCTGTGCCTCTGTCTACATGCAGAGCAGTCTCCCTGTCCCTCTGTCTCCGTGTACAGCTGCCTCCCTGTCCCCCTCTGTCTCCACGTGGAGCAGTCTCCCTGTCCGTATCTGTCCTGGGGTAGAGCAGCCTTCCTGTCCCCCTCTGTCTCCGTGTAGAGCAGGCTCCCTGTCCCTTTGCCTCCACGTAGAGCAGTCTCCCTGTCCCTCTGTCTCCGTGTAGATCAGTCTCCCTATCCCCCTCTGGCTCCATGTAGAGCAGTCTCCGTGTCCCTCTGTCTCCCTGTAGAGCAGTCTCCCTGTCCCTCTGTCTCCGTGTAGATCAGTCTCCCTATCCCCCTCTGGCTCCATGTAGAGCAATCTCCTTGTCCCCCTCTGTCTCCGTGTAGAGCAATCTCCCTGTCCCCCTCTGTCTCCGTGTAGAGCAATCTCCCTGTCCCCCTCTGTCTCCGTGTAGAGCAATCTCCCTGTCCCCCTCTGTCTCCATGTAGAGCTGTCTCCCTGTCCCTCTGTCTCCCTGTAGAGCAGTCTCCCTGTGCCTCTGTCTCCGTGTAGAGCAATCTCCCTCTCCCTCTGCATCCATGTAGGGCAGTCTCCCTGTCCCTCTATCTCCCTGTAGAGCAGTCTCCCTGTCCCTCTGTCCATATATAGAGCAGTCTCCCTGTCCCTCTGTCTCCCTGTAGACAGTCTCCCTGTCCCTCTGTCTACGTGTAGAGCAGCCTCCCTGTCCCTCTGTCTCCTTGTAGTGCAGAGTCCCTGTCCCTCTCTCTCAGTGTAGTGCAGTCTCCCTGTCCCTCTGTCTCCGTGTACAGCTGCCTCCCTGTCCCACTCTGTCTCCAAGTGGAGCAGTCTCCCTGTCCGTATCTGTCCTGGGGTAGAGCAGCCTTCCTGTCCCCCTCTGTCTCCGTGTAGAGCAGGCTCCCTGTCCCTTTGCCTTCACGTAGAGCAGTCTCCCTGTCCCTCTGTCTCCGTGTAGATTAGTCTCCCTGTCCCCCTCTGGCTCCATGTAGAGCAGTCTCCCTGTCCCCCTCTGTCTCCGTGTAGAGCTGTCTCCCTGTCCCCCTCTGTCCCCATGTAGAGCAGTCTCCCTGTCCGCATCTGTCTCTGGGTAGAGCAGTCTCCCTGTCCCCCTCTGTCTCCATGTAGAGCTGTCTCCCTGTCCCCCTCTGTCTCCATGTAGACCTGTCTCCATTTACCCCTCTGTCTCCGTGAAGAGCAGTTTCCCTGTCCCTCTGTCTCCGTGTAGTACAGTCTCCCTGTCCATCTGTCACCGTGTAGAGCAGTGTCCCTGTCCCACTCTCTCTCTGTGTAGAGCAATCTCCCTGTCCCTCTGTCTCCGTGGAGAGCAGTCTCCCTCTCCCTCTGTCTCCGTGTAGAGCAATCTCCCTGTTCCCCTCTGTCTCCATGTAGAGCAGTCTCCCTGTCTCACTGTCTCCCTGTAGAGCAGTCTCCCTGTCCCTCTGTCTCCATGTAGAGCAGTCTCCCTGTGCCTCTGTCTCCGTGTAGAGTAGTCTCCCTCTCCCTCTGTCTCAATGTACGGCAGTCTCCCTGTCCCTCTGTTTCCCTCTAGAGCATTCTCCCTGTCTCTCTGTCCATATATAGAGCAGGTTCCCTGTCCCTCTGTCTCCCTGTAGAGCATTCTCCCTGTCCCTCTGTCCATATATAGAGCAGTCTCCCTGTAGAGCAGTCTCCCTGTCATTCTGTCTCTGTGTAGAGCAGTCTCCCTGTCACCCTCTGTCTCCACGTAGTGCAGTCTCCCTGTCCCTCTGTCTCCTTGTAGTGCAGACTCCCTGTCCCTCTGTCTCAGTGTAGAGCCGTCTCCCTGTCCCTCTCTGTCTCCGCATACAGTTGCCTCACTGTCCCCCTCTGTCTCCAAGTGGAGCAGTCTCCCTGTCCGTATCTGTCCCGGGGTAGAGCAGCCTTCCTGTCCCCCTTTGTCTCCGTGTAGAGCAGTCTCTCTGTCCCTCTATCTCCGTTTAGAGCAGGCTCCCTGTTCCCCTCTGGCTCCATGTAGAGCAGGCTCCTTGTGCCTCTCTGTCTCCGTGTAGAGCAGTCCCTCTGTCCCCGTCTGGCTCCTTGTAGAGCATTCTCCCTGTGCCCCTCTGTCTCTGTATAGAGCAGTCTCCCTGTCCCCCTCTGTCTCCGTGCAGAGCTGTCTCTCTGTCCCCCTCTGTCTCCGTGCAGAGCAGTCTCCCTGTCCCCCTCTGTCTCCGTGTAGTGCAGTCTCCCTGTCCCTCTGTCTCTATGTAGAGCCCTCTCCCTGTCCCCGTCTGTCTCCGAGTAGAGCTGTCTCCCTCTGTCTCCATGTAGAGCTGTCTCCCTGTCCCCCTCTGTCTCCGTGTAGAGCTGTCTCCCTGTCCCCCTCTGTCTCCATGTAGAGCAGTCTCCCTGTCCCTCTGTCTCCGTGTAGAGCTGTCTCCCTGTCCTCCTCTGTCTCCATGTAGAGCTGTCTCCCTGTCCGCATCTGTCTCTGGGTAGCGCAGTCTCCCTGTCCCCCTCTGTCTCCGTGTAGAGCAGTCTCCCTGTCCGTATCTGTCTCTGGGTAGAGCAGTCTCCCTGTCCCCCTCTGTCTCCATGTAGACCTGTCTCCATTTACCCCTCTGTCTCCATGTAGAGCAGTTTCCCTATCCCTCTGTCTCCGTGTAGACCAGTGTCCCTGTCCCACTCTGTCTCTGTGTAGATCAGTCTCCTGTCCTTCTGTCTCCCTGTAGATAAGTCTCCCTGTCCCCATTTGTCTCCGTGTAGAGCAGTCTCCCTGTCCCTCTGTCTCCCTGCAAAGCAGTCTCCCTGTCCCTGTGTCTCCATGTAGAGCAGTCCCTGTCCCTCTGTCTCACTGTAGAGCAGTCCCTGTCCCTCTGTCTCACTGTAGAGCAGTCCCAGTCCCTCTGTCTCCCTGTAGAGCAGTCTCCCTGTCACTCTGTCTCCCTGTAGAGCAGTCTCCCTGTCATTCTGTCTCCGTGTAGAGCAGTCTCCCTGTCACCCTCTGTCTCCGTGTAGAGCAGTCCCCCAGTCCCTCCTTCTCCATGTAGAGCAGTCTCCCTGTCCCTTTGCCTCCACGTAGAGCAGTCTCCCTGTCCGTCTGTCTCCATGTAGAGCAGTCTCCCTGTCCCCCTCTGTCGCTGTATAGAGCAGTCTCCCTGTCCCCCTCTGTCTCCGTGTAGAGCAGTCTCCCTGTCCCCCTCTGTCTCCGTGTAGAGCAGTCTCCCTGTCCCCCTCTGTCTCCGTGCACAGCTGTCTCCCTGTCCCCCTCTGTCTCCGTGTAGACCAGTCTCCCTGTCCCCCTCTGTCTCCATGTAGAGCAGTCTCCCTGTCCGCATCTGTCTCTGGGTAGAGCAGTCTCCCTGTCCCCCTCTGTCTCCATGTAGAGCTGTCTCCCTGTCCCTCTGTCTCCCTGTAGAGCAGTCTCCTTGTCCCTCTGTCTCTGTGTAGAGCAGTCTCCCTGTGCCTCTGTCTCCGTGTAGAGTAGTCTCCCTCTCCCTCTGTCTCAATGTACGGCCGTCTCCCTGTCCCTCTGTTTCCCTCTAGAGCATTCTCCCTGTCTCTCTGTCTCCACGTAGTGCAGTCTCCCTGTCCCTCTGTCTCCTTGTAGTGCAGATTCCCTGTCCCTCTGTCTCATTGTAGAGCCGTCTCCCTGTCCCTATCTGTCTCCGCATACAGCTGCCTCACTGTCCCCCTCTGTCTCCACGTGGAGCAGTCTCCCTGTCCGTATCTGTCCCGGGGTAGAGCAGCCTTCCTGTCCCCCTTTGTCTCCGTGTAGAGCAGTCTCTCTGTCCCTCTATCTCCGTGTAGAGCAGGGTCCCTGTCCCTTTGCCTCCATGTAGAGCAGTCTCCCTCTCCCTCTGTCTCCGTGTAGATCAGTCTCTCTGACCCCTCTGGCTCCATGTAGAGCAGTCTCCCTGTCCCCCTCTGTCTCTGTATAGAGCAGTCTCCCTGTCCCACTGTCTCCATGTAGAGCAGTCTCCCTGTCCGCTTCTGTCTCTGGGTAGAGCTGTCTCCCTGTCCCCCTCTGTCTCCAAGTAGAGCAGTCTCCCTGTCCGCATCTGTCTCTGGGTAGAGCAGTCTCCCTGTCCCCCTCTGTCTCCACGTAGAGCTGTCTCCCTGTCCCCCTCTGTCTCGATGTAGACTTGTCTCCATTTACCCCTTTGTCTCCGTGTAGACCAGTCTCCCTGTCCATCTGTCACCGTGTAGAGCAGTGTCCCTGTCCCACTCTGTCTCTGTGTAGAGCAATCTCCCTGTCCCTCTGTCTCCGTGGAGAGCAGTCTCCCTGTCCCTCTGTCTCCCTGTAGAGCAATCTCCCTGTCCCTCTGTCTCCGTGGAGAGCAGTCTCCCTCTCCCTCTGTCTCCGTGGAGAGCAGTCTCCCTCTCCCTCTGTCTCCATGTAGGGCAGTCTCCCTGTCCCTCTGTTTCCCTCTAGAGCATTCTCCCTGTCTCTCTGTCCATATGTAGAGCAGGTTCCCTGTCCCTCTGTCTCCCTGTAGAGCATTCTCCCTGTCCCTCTGTCCATATATAGAGCAGTCTCCCTGTAGAGCAGTCTCCCTGTCATTCTGTCTCTGTGTAGAGCAGTCTCCCTGTCACCCTCTGTCTCAACGTAGTGCAGTCTCCCTGTGCCTCTGTCTCCTTGTAGTGCAGACTCCCTGTCCCTCTGTCTCAGTGTAGAGCCGTCTCCCTGTCCATCCCTGACTCCGCGTACAGCTGCCTCCCTGTCCCCCTCTGTCTCCACGTGGAGCAGTCTCCCTGTCCGTATCTGTCCCGGGGTAGAGCAGCCTTCCTGTCCCCCTTTGTCTCCGTGTAGAGCAGTCTCTCTGTCCCTCTATCTCCGTTTAGAGCAGGCTCCCTGACCCTTTGCCTCCACGTAGAGCAGTCTTCCTCTCCCTCTGTCTCCGTGTAGATCAGTCTCCCTGTCCCCCTCTGGCTCCATGTAGAGCAGGCTCCTTGTTCCCCTCTGTCTCCGTGTAGAGCAGTCTCCCTGTGCCCCTCTGTCTCTGTATAGAGCAGTCTCCCTGTCCCCCTCTGTCTCCGTGCAGAGCAGTCTCCCTGACCCCCTCTGTCTCCGTGTAGTGCAGTCTCCCTGTCCCTCTGTCTCTATGTAGAGCCCTCTCCCTGTACCCCTCTGTCTCCGAATAGAGCTGTCTCCATGTAGACCTGTCTCCCTGTCCCCCTCTGTCTCCGTGTAGAGCTGTCTCCCTGTCCCCCTCTGTCTCCATGTAGAGCAGTCTCCCTGTCCCTCTGTCTCCGTGTAGAGCTGTCTCCCTATCCTCCTCTGTCTCCATGTAGAGCTGTCTCCCTGTCCGCATCTGTCTCTGGGTAGAGCAGTCTCCCTGTCCCCCTCTGTCTCCGTGTAGAGCAGTCTCCCTGTCCGTATCTGTCTCTGGCTAGAGCAGTCTCCCTGTCCCCCTCTGTCTCCATGTAGAGCTGTCTCCCTGTCCCCCTCTGTCTCCATGTAGACCTGTCTCCATTTACCCCTCTGTCTCCATGTAGAGCAGTTTCCCTATCCCTCTGTCTCCGTGTAGAGCAGTGTCCCTGTCCCACTCTGTCTCTGTGTAGATCAGTCTCCTGTCCTTCTGTCTCCCTGTAGAGCAGTCTCCCTGTCCCCATTTGTCTCCCTGTAGAGCAGTCTCCCTGTCCCCCTCTGTCTCCGTGTAGTGCAGTCTCCCTGTCCCTCTGTCTCTATGTAGAGCCCTCTCCCTGTACCCCTCTGTCTCCGAATAGAGCTGTCTCCATGTAGACCTGTCTCCCTGTCCCCCTCTGTCTCCGTGTAGAGCTGTCTCCCTGTCCCCCTCTGTCTCCATGTAGAGCAGTCTCCCTGTCCCTCTCTCTCCGTGTAGAGCTGTCTCCCTATCCTCCTCTGTCTCCATGTAGAGCTGTCTCCCTGTCCGCATCTGTCTCTGGGTAGAGCAGTCTCCATGTCCCCCTCTGTCTCCGTGTAGAGCAGTCTCCCTGTCCGTATCTGTCTCTGGGTAGAGCAGTCTCCCTGTCCCCCTCTGTCTCCATGTAGAGCTGTCTCCCTGTCCCCCTCTGTCTCCATGTAGACCTGTCTCCATTTACCCCTCTGTCTCCATGTAGAGCAGTTTCCCTATCCCTCTGTCTCCGTGTAGAGCAGTGTCCCTGTCCCACTCTGTCCCTGTGTAGATCAGTCTCCTGTCCTTCTGTCTCCCTGTAGAGCAGTCTCCCTGTCCCCATTTGTCTCCCTGTAGAGCAGTCTCCCTGTCCCTCTGTCTCCCTGCAGAGCAGTCTCCCTGTCCCTCTGTCTCCATGTAGAGCAGTCCCTGTCCCTCTGTCTCCCTGTAGAGCAGTCCCTGTCCCTCTGTCTCTCTGTAGAGCAGTCTCCCTGTCATTCTGTCTCCGTGTAGAGCAGTCTCCCTGTCACCCTCTGTCTCCATGTAGAGCAGTCCCCCAGTCACTCCTCCGTGTAGAGCAGTCTCCCTGTCCCTTTGCCTCCACGTAGAGCAGTCTCCCTGTCCGTCTGTCTCCGTGTAGATCAGTCTCCCTGTCCCCCTCTGGCTCCTTGTGGAGCAGTCTCCCTGTCCCCCTCTGTCTCTGTATAGAGCAGTCTCCCTGTCCCCCTCTGTCTCTGGGTAGAGCAGTCTCCCTGGCCCCTCTGTCTCCGTGTAGAGCTGTCTCCCTGTCCCCCTCTGTCTCCATGTAGAGCAGTCTCCCTGTCCGCATCTGTCTCTGGGTAGAGCAGTCTCCCTGTCCCCCTCTGTCTCCATGTAGAGCTGTCTCCCTGTCCCCCTCTGTCTCCATGTAGACCTGTCTCCATTTACCCCTCTGTCTCCGTGTAGAGAAGTTTCCCTGTCCCTCTGTCTCCGTGTAGTACAGTCTCCCTGTCCATCTGTAACCGTGTAGAGCAGTGTCCCTGTCCCACTCTGTCTCTGTGTAGAGCAATCTCCCTGTCCCTCTGTCTCCGTGGAGAGCAGTCTCCCTCTCCCTCTGTCTCAATGTAGGGCAGTCTCCCTGTCCCTCTGTTTCCCTCTAGAGCATTCTCCCTGTCTCTCTGTCCATATGTAGAGCAGGTTCCCTGTCCCTCTGTCTCCCTGTAGAACATTCTCCCTGTCCCTCTGTCCATATATAGAGCAGTCTCCCTGTAGAGCAGTCTCCCTGTCCCTCTGTCTCAGTGTAGAGCCGTCTCCCTGTCCCTCTCTGTCTCCGCGTACAGCTACCTCACTGTCCCCCTCTGTCTCCACGTGGAGCAGTCTCCCTGTCCGTATCTGTCCCGGGGTAGAGCAGCCTTCCTGTCCCCCACTGTCTCCGTGTAGAGCAGGATCCCTGTCCCTTTGCCTCCACGTAGAGCAGTCTCTCTTTCCCTCTGTCTCCGTGTAGATCAATCTCCCTGTCCCCCTCTGTCTCTGTATAGAGCATTCTCCCTGTCCCACTGTCTCCGTGTAGAGCAGTCTCCCTGTCCGCTTCTGTCTCTGGGTAGAGCAGTCTCCCTGTCCTTCTCTGTCTCCGTGTAGAGCTGTCTCCCTGTCCCCCTCTGTCTCCATGTAGAGCTGTCTCCCTGTCCCCCTCTGTCTCCATGTAGACCTGTCTCCATTTACCCCTCTGTCTCCGTGTAGAGCAGTTTCCCTGTCCCTCTGTCTCCGTGTAGACCAGTCTCCCTGTCCATCTGTCACCGTGTAGAGCAGTGTCCCTGTCCCACTCTGTCTCTGTGTAGAGCAATCTCCCTGTCCCTCTGTCTCCGTGGAGAGCAGTCTCCCTGTCCCTCTGTCTCCCTGTAGAGCAATCTCCCTGTCCCCCTCTGTTTCCATGTAGAGCAGTCTCCCTGTCTCACTGTCTCCCTGTAGAGCACTCTCCCTGTCCCTCTGTCTCCATGTAGAGCAGTCTCCCTGTGCCTCTGTCCATATATAGAGCAGTCTCCCTGTAGAGCAGTCTCCCTGTCATTCTGTCTCAGTGTAGAGCAGTCTCCCTGTCACCCTCTGTCTCCGTGTAGATCAGTCTCCCTGTCCCCCTCTGTCTCCATGTAGAGCAGTCTCCCTGTCCCCCTCTGTCTCTGTATAGAGCAGTCTCCCTGTCCCCCTCTGTCTCTGGGTAGAGCAGTCACCCTGTCCTTCTCTGTCTCCGTGTAGAGCTGTCTCCCTGTCCCCCTCTGTCTCCATGTAGAGCAGTCTCCCTGTCCACATCAGTGTCTGGGTAGAGCAGTCTCCCTGTCCCCCTCTGTCTCCATGTAGAGCTGTCTCCCTGTCCCCCTCTGTCTCCATGTTGACCTGTCTCCATTTACGCCTCTGTCTCCGTGTAGAGCAATTTCCCTGTCCCTCTGTCTCCGTGTCGACCAGTCTCCCTGTCCCTCTGTCTCCCTTTAGAGCAGTCTCCCTGTCCCTCTGTCTCCATGTAGAGCAGTCTCCCTGTGCCTCTGTCTCCGTGTAGAGCAGTCTCCCTCTCCCTCTGTCTCCATGTAGGGCAGTCTCCCTGTTCTTCTGTTTCCCTCTAGAGCATTCTCCCTGTCTCTATGTCCATATGTAGAGCAGGTTCACTGTCCTTCTGTCTCCCTGTAGAGCATTCTCCCTGTCCCTCTGTCCATATATAGAGCAGTCTCCCTGTAGAGCAGTCTCCCTGTCATTCTGTCTCTGTGTAGAGCAGTCTCCCTGTCACCCTCTGTCTCCACGTAGTGCAGTCTCCCTGTCCCTCTGTCTCCTTGTAGTGCAGACTCCCTGTCCCTCTGTCTCAGTGTAGAGCCGTCTCCCTGTCCATCTCTGTCTCCGCGTACAGCTGCCTCACTGTCCCCCTCTGTCTCCACGTGGAGAAGTCTCCCTGTCCGTATCTGTCCCGGGATAGAGCAGCCTTCCTGTCCCCCTTTGTCTCCGTGTAGAGCAGTCTCTCTGTCCCTCTATCTCCGTTTAGAGCAGGCTCCCTGTCCCCCTCTGGCTCCATGTAGAGCAGGCTCCTTGTCCCCCTCTGTCTCCGTGTAGAGCAGTCTCTCTGTCCCCCTCTGGCTCCATGTAGAGCATTCTCCCTGTGCCCCTCTGTCTCTGTATAGAGCATTCTCCCTGTCCCCCTCTGTCTCCGTGTAGAGCAGTCTCCCTGTCCGTATCTGTCTCTGGGTAGAGCAGTCTCCCTGTCCCCCTCTGTCTCCATGTAGACCTGTCTCCATTTACCCCTCTGTCTCCATGTAGAGCAGTTTCCCTAGCCCTCTGTCTCCGTGTAGACCAGTGGCCCTGTCCCACTCTGTCTCTGTGTAGATCAGTCTCCTGTCCTTCTGTCTCCCTGTAGAGAAGTCTCCCTGTCCCCATTTGTCTCCGTGTAGAGCAGTCTCCCTGTCCCTCTGTCTCCCTGCAGAGCAGTCTCCCTGTCCCTGTGTCTCCATGTAGAGCAGTCCCTGTCCCTCGGTCTCACTGTAGAGCAGTCCCTGTCCCTCTGTCTCACTGTAGAGCAGTCCCTGTCCATCTGTCTCCCTGTAGAGCAGTCTCCCTGTCCCTCTGTCTCCCTGTAGAGCAGTCTCCCTGTCATTCTGTCTCCGTGTAGAGCAGTCTCCCTGTCACCCTCTGTCTCCGTGTAGAGCAGTCCCCCAGTCCCTCCTTCTCCATGTAGAGCAGTCTCCCTGTCCCTTTGCCTCCACGTAGAGCAGTCTCCCTGTCCGTCTGTCTCCGTGTAGAGCAGTCTCCCTGTCCCCCTCTGTCTCTGTATAGAGCAGTCTCCCTGTCCCCCTCTGTCTCCGTGTAGAGCAGTCTCCCTGTCCCCCTCTGTCTCCGTGTAGAGCAGTCTCCCTGTCCCCCTCTGTCTCCGTGCAGAGCTGTCTCCCTGTCCCCCTCTGTCTCCGTGTAGAGCTGTCTCCCTGTCCCCCTCTGTCTCCATGTAGAGCAGTCTCCCTGTCCGCATCTGTCTCTGGGTAGAGCAGTCTCCCTGTCCCCCTCTGTCTCCATGTAGAGCTGTCTCCCTGTCCCTCTGTCTCCCTGTAGAGCAGTCTCCCTGTCCCTCTGTCTCTGTGTAGAGCAGTCTCCCTGTGCCTCTGTCTCCGTGTAGAGTAGTCTCCCTCTCCCTCTGTCTCAATGTACGGCCGTCTCCCTGTCCCTCTGTTTCACTCTAGAGCATTCTCCCTGTCTCTCTGTCTCCACGTAGTGCAGTCTCCCTGTCCCTCTGTCTCCTTGTAGTGCAGACTCCCTGTCCCTCTGTCTCATTGTAGAGCCGTCTCCCTGTCCCTATCTGTCTCCGCATACAGCTGCCTCACTGTCCCCCTCTGTCTCCACGTGGAGCAGTCTCCCTGTCCGTATCTGTCCCGGGGTAGAGCAGCCTTCCTGTCCCCCTTTGTCTCCGTATAGAGCAGTCTCTCTGTCCCTCTATGTCCGTGTAGAGCAGGGTCCCTGTCCCTTTGCCTCCATGTAGAGCAGTCTCCCTGTGCCCCTCTGTCTCTGTATAGAGCAGTCTCCCTGTCCCCCTTTGTCTCCGTGCAGAGCAGTCTCCCTGACCCCCTCTGTCTCCGTGTAGTGCAGTCTCCCTGTCCCTCTGCCTCTATGTAGAGCCCTCTCCCTGTACCCCTCTGTCTCCGAATAGAGCTGTCTCCATGTAGACCTGTCTCCCTGTCCCCCTCTGTCTCCGTGTAGAGCTGTCTCCCTGTCCCCCTCTGTCTCCATGTAGAGCAGACTCCCTGTCCCTCTGTCTCCGTGTAGAGCTGTCTCCCTATCCTCCTCTGTCTCCATGTAGAGCTGTCTCCCTGTCCGCATCTGTCTCTGGGTAGAGCAGTCTCCCTGTCCCCCTCTGTCTCCGTGTAGAGCAGTCTCCCTGTCCGTATCTGTCTCTGGGTAGAGCAGTCTCCCTGTCCCCCTCTGTCTCCATGTAGAGCTGTCTCCCTGTCCCCCTCTGTCTCCATGTAGACCTGTCTCCATTTACCCCTCTGTCTCCATGTAGAGCAGTTTCCCTATCCCTCTGTCTCCGTGTAGAGCAGTGTCCCTGTCCCACTCTGTCTCTGTGTAGATCAGTCTCCTGTCCTTCTGTCTCCCTGTAGAGCAGTCTCCCTGTCCCCATTTGTCTCCCTGTAGAGCAGTCTCCCTGTCCCCATTTGTCTCCCTGCAGAGCAGTCTCCCTGTCCCTCTGTCTCCATGTAGAGCAGTCCCTGTCCCTCTGTCTCCCTGTAGAGCAGTCCCTGTCCCTCTGTCTCTCTGTAGAGCAGTCTCCCTGTCATTCTGTCTCCGTGTAGAGCAGTCTCCCTGTCACCCTCTGTCTCCATGTAGAGCAGTCCCCCAGTCCCTCCTCCGTGTAGAGCAGTCTCCCTGTCCCTTTGCCTCCACGTAGAGCAGTCTCCCTGTCCGTCTGTCTCCGTGTAGATCAGTCTCCCTGTCCCCCTCTGGCTCCTTGTGGAGCAGTCTCCCTGTCCCCCTCTGTCTCTGTATAGAGCAGTCTCCCTGTCCCCCTCTGTCTCTGGGTAGAGCAGTCTCCCTGGCCCCTCTGTCTCCGTGTAGAGCTGTCTCCCTGTCCCCCTCTGTCTCCATGTAGAGCAGTCTCCCTGTCCGCATCTGTCTCTGGGTAGAGCAGTCTCCCTGTCCCCCTCTGTCTCCATGTAGAGCTGTCTCCCTGTCCCCCTCTGTCTCCATGTAGACCTGTCTCCATTTACCCCTCTGTCTCCGTGTAGAGCAGTTTCCCTGTCCCTCTGTCTCCGTGTAGTACAGTCTCCCTGTCCATCTGTCACCGTGTAGAGCAGTGTCCCTGTCCCACTCTGTCTCTGTGTAGAGCAATCTCCCTGTCCCTCTGTCTCCGTGGAGAGCAGTCTCCCTCTCCCTCTGTCTCAATGTAGGGCAGTCTCCCTGTCCCTCTGTTTCCCTCTAGAGCATTCTCCCTGTCTCTCTGTCCATATGTAGAGCAGGTTCCCTGTCCCTCTGTCTCCCTGTAGAACATTCTCCCTGTCCCTCTGTCCATATATAGAGCAGTCTCCCTGTAGAGCAGTCTCCCTGTCCCTCTGTCTCAGTGTAGAGCCGTCTCCCTGTCCCTCTCTGTCTCCGCGTACAGCTACCTCACTGTCCCCCTCTGTCTCCACGTGGAGCAGTCTCCCTGTCCGTATCTGTCCCGGGGTAGAGCAGCCTTCCTGTCCCCCTCTGTCTCCGTGTAGAGCAGGATCCCTGTCCCTTTGCCTCCACGTAGAGCAGTCTCTCTTTCCCTCTGTCTCCGTGTAGTTCAGTCTCCCTGTCCCCCTCTGTCTCCGTGTAGAGCAGGCTCCCTGTCCCTTTGCCTCCACGTAGAGCAGTCTCCCTGTCCATCTGTCTCCGTGTAGATCAATCTCCCTGTCCCCCTCTGTCTCTGTATAGAGCAGTCTCCCTGTCCCACTGTCTCCGTGTAGAGCAGTCTCCCTGTCCGCTTCTGTCTCTGGGTAGAGCAGTCTCCCTGTCCTTCTCTGTCTCCGTGTAGAGCTGTCTCCCTGTCCCCCTCTGTCTCCATGTAGAGCTGTCTCCCTGTCCCCCTCTGTCTCCATGTAGACCTGTCTCCATTTACCCCTCTGTCTCCGTGTAGAGCAGTTTCCCTGTCCCTCTGTCTCTGTGTAGACCAGTCTCCCTGTCCATCTGTCACCGTGTAGAGCAGTGTCCCTGTCCCACTCTGTCTCTGTGTAGAGCAATCTCCCTGTCCCTCTGTCTCCGTGGAGAGCAGTCTCCCTGTCCCTCTGTCTCCCTGTAGAGCAATCTCCCTGTAACCCTCTGTTTCCATGTAGAGCAGTCTCCCTGTCTCACTGTCTCCCTGTAGAGCACTCTCCCTGTCCCTCTGTCTCCATGTAGAGCAGTCTCCTTGTGCCTCTGTCTCCGTGTAGAGCAGTCTCCCTCTCCCTCTGTCTCCATGTAGGGCAGTCTCCCTGTCCCTCTGTTTCCCTCTAGAGCATTCTCCCTGTCTCTCTGTCCATATGTAGAGCAGGTTCCCTGTCCCTCTGTCTCCCTGTAGAGCATTCTCCCTGTCCCTCTGTCCATATATAGAGCAGTCTCCCTGTAGAGCAGTCTCCCTGTCATTCTGTCTCAGTGTAGAGCAGTCTCCCTGTCACCCTCTGTCTCCGTGTAGATCAGTCTCCCTGTCCCCCTCTGTCTCCATGTAGAGCAGTCTCCCTGTCCACCTCTGTCTCTGTATAGAGCAGTCTCCCTGTCCCCCTCTGTCTCTGGGTAGAGCAGTCACCCTGTCCTTCTCTGTCTCCGTGTAGAGCTGTCTCCCTGTCCCCCTCTGTCTCCATGTAGAGCAGTCTCCCTGTCCGCATCTGTGTCTGGGTAGAGCAGTCTCCCTGTCCCCCTCTGTCTCCATGTAGAGCAGTTTCCCTGTCCCTCTGTCTCCGTGTAGACCAGTCTCCCTGTCCCTCTGTCTCCCTTTAGAGCAGTCTCCCTGTCCCTCTGTCTCCATGTAGAGCAGTCTCCCTGTGCCTCTGTCTCTGTGTAGAGCAGTCTCCCTCTCCCTCTGTCTCCATGTAGGGCAGTCTCCCTGTTCTTCTGTTTCCCTCTAGAGCATTCTCCCTGTCTCTATGTCCATATGTAGAGCAGGTTCACTGTCCTTCTGTCTCCCTGTAGAGCATTCTCCCTGTCCCTCTGTCCATATATAGAGCAGTCTCCCTGTAGAGCAGTCTCCCTGTCATTCTGTCTCTGTGTAGAGCAGTCTCCCTGTCACCCTCTGTCTCCTTGTAGTGCAGTCTCCCTGTCCCTCTGTCTCCTTGTAGTGCAGACTCCCTGTCCCTCTGTCTCAGTGTAGAGCCGTCTCCCTGTCCATCTCTGTCTCCGCGTACAGCTGCCTCACTGTCCCCCTCTGTCTCCACGTGGAGAAGTCTCCCTGTCCGTATCTGTCCCGGGATAGAGCAGCCTTCCTGTCCCCCTTTGTCTCCGTGTAGAGCAGTCTCTCTGTCCCTCTATCTCCGTTTAGAGCAGGCTCCCTGTCCCCCTCTGGCTCCATGTAGAGCAGGCTCCTTGTCCCCCTCTGTCTCCGTGTAGAGCAGTCTCTCTGTCCCCCTCTGGCTCCATGTAGAGCATTCTCCCTGTGCCCCTCTGTCTCTGTATAGAGCATTCTCCCTGTCCCCCTCTGTCTCCGTGTAGAGCAGTCTCCCTGTCCGTATCTGTCTCTGGGTAGAGCAGTCTCCCTGTCCCCCTCTGTCTCCATGTAGACCTGTCTCCATTTACCCCTCTGTCTCCATGTAGAGCAGTTTCCCTATCCCTCTGTCTCCGTGTAGACCAGTGGCCCTGTCCCACTCTGTCTCTGTGTAGATCAGTCTCCTGTCCTTCTGTCTCCCTGTAGAGAAGTCTCCCTGTCCCCATTTGTCTCCGTGTAGAGCAGTCTCCCTGTCCCTCTGTCTCCCTGCAGAGCAGTCTCCCTGTCCCTGTGTCTCCATGTAGAGCAGTCCCTGTCCCTCGGTCTCACTGTAGAGCAGTCCCTGTCCCTCTGTCTCACTGTAGAGCAGTCCCTGTCCATCTGTCTCCCTGTAGAGCAGTCTCCCTGTCCCTCTGTCTCCCTGTAGAGCAGTCTCCCTGTCATTCTGTCTCCGTGTAGAGCAGTCTCCCTGTCACCCTCTGTCTCCGTGTAGAGCAGTCCCCCAGTCCCTCCTTCTCCATGTAGAGCAGTCTCCCTGTCCCTTTGCCTCCACGTAGAGCAGTCTCCCTGTCCGTCTGTCTCCGTGTAGAGCAGTCTCCCTGTCCCCCTCTGTCTCTGTATAGAGCAGTCTCCCTGTCCCCCTCTGTCTCCGTGTAGAGCAGTCTCCCTGTCCCCCTCTGTCTCCGTGTAGAGCAGTCTCCCTGTCCCCCTCTGTCTCCGTGCAGAGCTGTCTCCCTGTCCCCCTCTGTCTCCGTGTAGAGCTGTCTCCCTGTCCCCCTCTGTCTCCATGTAGAGCAGTCTCCCTGTCCGCATCTGTCTCTGGGTAGAGCAGTCTCCCTGTCCCCCTCTGTCTCCATGTAGAGCTGTCTCCCTGTCCCTCTGTCTCCCTGTAGAGCAGTCTCCTTGTCCCTCTGTCTCTGTGTAGAGCAGTCTCCCTGTGCCTCTGTCTCCGTGTAGAGTAGTCTCCCTCTCCCTCTGTCTCAATGTACGGCCGTCTCCCTGTCCCTCTGTTTCACTCTAGAGCATTCTCCCTGTCTCTCTGTCTCCACGTAGTGCAGTCTCCCTGTCCCTCTGTCTCCTTGTAGTGCAGACTCCCTGTCCCTCTGTCTCATTGTAGAGCCGTCTCCCTGTCCCTATCTGTCTCCGCATACAGCTGCCTCACTGTCCCCCTCTGTCTCCACGTGGAGCAGTCTCCCTGTCCGTATCTGTCCCAGGGTAGAGCAGCCTTCCTGTCCCCCTTTGTCTCCGTATAGAGCAGTCTCTCTGTCCCTCTATCTCCGTGTAGAGCAGGGTCCCTGTCCCTTTGCCTCCATGTAGAGCAGTCTCCCTCTCCCTCTGTCTCCGTGTAGATCAGTCTCCCTGTCCCCCTCTGGCTCCATGTAGAGCAGTCTCCCTGTCCCCCTCTGTCTCTGTATAGAGCAGTCTCCCTGTCCCACTGTCTCCATGTAGAGCAGTCTCCCTGTCCGCATCTGTCTCTGGGTAGAGCAGTCTCCCTGTCCTTCTCTGTCTCCGTGTAGAGCTGTCTCCCTGTCCCCCTCTGTCTCCATGTAGAGCAGTCTCCCTGTCCGCATCTGTCTCTGGGTAGAGCAGTCTCCCTGTCCCCCTCTGTCTCCACGTAGAGCTGTCTCCCTGTCCCCCTCTGTCTCCATGTAGACCTGTCTCCATTTACCCCTCTGTCTCCGTGTAGACCAGTCTCCCTGTCCATCTGTCACCGTGTAGAGCAGTGTCCCTGTCCCACTCTGTCTCTGTGTAGAGCAATCTCCCTGTTCGTCTGTCTCCGTGGAGAGCAGTCTCCCTGTCCCTCTTTCTCCCTGTAGAGCAATCTCCCTGTCCCTCTGTCTCCGTGGAGAGCAGTCTCCCTCTCCCTCTGTCTCCGTGGAGAGCAGTCTCCCTCTCCCTCTGTCTCCATGTAGGGCAGTCTCCCTGTCCCTCTGTTTCCCTCTAGAGCATTCTCCCTGTCTCTCTGTCCATATGTAGAGCAGGTTCCCTGTCCCTCTGTCTCCCTGTAGAGCATTCTCCCTGTCCCTCTGTCCATATATAGAGCAGTCTCCCTGTAGAGCAGTCTCCCTGTCATTCTGTCTCTGTGTAGAGCAGTCTCCCTGTCACCCTCTGTCTCAACGTAGTGCAGTCTCCCTGTCCCTCTGTCTCCTTGTAGTGCAGACTCCCTGTCCCTCTGTCTCAGTGTAGAGCCGTCTCCCTGTCCATCCCTGACTCCGCGTACAGCTGCCTTACTGTCCCCCTCTGTCTCCACGTGGAGCAGTCTCCCTGTCCGTATCTGTCCCGGGGTAGAGCAGCCTTCCTGTCCCCCTTTGTCTCCGTGTAGAGCAGTCTCTCTGTCCCTCTATCTCCGTTTAGAGCAGGCTCCCTGACCCTTTGCCTCCACGTAGAGCAGTCTTCCTCTCCCTCTGTCTCCGTGTAGATCAGTCTCCCTGGCCCCCTCTGGCTCCATGTAGAGCAGGCTCCTTGTTCCCCTCTGTCTCCGTGTAGAGCAGTCTCCCTGTGCCCCTCTGTCTCTGTATAGAGCAGTCTCCCTGTCCCCCTCTGTCTCCGTGCAGAGCAGTCTCCCCGTCCCCCTCTGTCTCCGTGTAGTGCGGTCTCCCTGTCCCTCTGTCTCTATGTAGAGCCCGCTCCCTGTCCCCCTCTGTCTCCGAGTAGAGCTGTCTCCATGTAGACCTGTCTCCCTGTCCCCCTCTGTCTCCGTGTAGAGCTGTCTCCCTGTCCCCCTCTGTCTCCATGTAGAGCAGTCTCCCTGTCCCTCTGTCTCCGTGTAGAGCTGTGCCCCTGTCCCACTCTGTCTCTGTGTAGATCAGTCTCCTGTCCTTCTGTCTCCCTGTAGAGAAGTCTCCCTGTCCCCATTTGTCTCCATGTAGAGCAGTCCCTGTCCCTCTGTCTCCCTGTAGAGCAGTCCCTGTCCCTCTGTCTCTCTGTAGAGCAGTCTCCCTGTCATTGTGTCTCCGTGTAGAGCAGTCTCCCTGTCCGCATCTGTCTCTGGGTAGAGCAGTCTCCCTGTCCCCCTCTGTCTCCATGTAGAGCTGTCTCCCTGTCCCCCTCTATCTCCATGTAGACCTGTCTCCATTTACCCCTCTGTCTCCGTGTAGAGCAGTTTCCCTGTCCCTCTGTCTCCGTGTAGTACAGTCTCCCTGTCCATCTGTCACCGTGTAGAGCAGTGTCCCTGTCGCACTCTGTCTCTGTGTAGAGCAATCTCCCTGTCCCTCTGTCTCCATGGAGAGCAGTCTCCCTCTCCCTCTGTCTCAATGTAGGGCAGTCTCCCTGTCCCTCTGTTTCCCTCTAGAGCATTCTCCCTGTCTCTCTGTCCATATGTAGAGCAGGTTCCCTGTCCCTCTGTCTCCCTGTAGAACATTCTCCCTGTCCCTCTGTCCATATATAGAGCAGTCTCCCTGTAGAGCAGTCTCCCTGTCCCTCTGTCTCAGTGTAGAGCCGTCTCCCTGTCCCTCTCTGTCTCCGCGTACAGCTACCTCACTGTCCCCCTCTGTCTCCACGTGGAGCAGTCTCCCTGTCCGTATCTGTCCCGGGGTAGAGCAGCCTTCCTGTCCCCCTCTGTCTCCGTGTAGAGCAGGCTCCCTGTCCCTTTGCCTCCACGTAGAGCAGTCTCTATGTCCATCTGTCTCCGTGTAGATCAGTCTCCCTGTCCCCCTCTGTCTCCGTGTAGAGCAGGCTCCCTGTCCCTTTGCCTCCACGTAGAGCAGTCTCCCTGTCCCTCTGTCTCCGTGTAGATCAATCTCCCTGTCCCCCTCTGTCTCTGTATAGAGCAGTCTCCCTGTCCCACTGTCTCCGTGTAGAGCAGTCTCCCTGTCCGCTTCTGTCTCTGGGTAGAGCAGTCTCCCTGTCCTTCTCTGTCTTCGTGTAGAGCAGTCTCCCTGTCCCTCTGTCTCCCTGTAGAGCAATCTCCCTGTCCCTCTGTCTCCGTGGAGAGCAGTCTCCCTCTCCCTCTGTCTCCGTGGAGAGCAGTCTCCCTCTCCCTCTGTCTCCATGTAGGGCAGTGTCCCTGTCCCTCTTTTTCCCTCTAGAGCATTCTCCCTGTCTCTCTGTCCATATGTAGAGCAGGTTCCCTGTCCCTCTGTCTCCCTGTAGAGCATTCTCCCTGTCCCTCTGTCCATATATAGAGCAGTCTCCCTGTAGAGCAGTCTCCCTGTCATTCTGTCTCTGTGTAGAGCAGTCTCCCTGTCACCCTCTGTCTCAACGTAGTGCAGTCTCCCTGTCCCTCTGTCTCCTTGTAGTGCAGACTCCCTGTCCCTCTGTCTCAGTGTAGAGCCGTCTCCCTGTCCATCCCTGACTCCGCGTACAGCTGCCTCACTGTCCCCCTCTGTCTCCACGTGGAGCAGTCTCCCTGTCCGTATCTGTCCCGGGGTAGAGCAGCCTTCCTGTCCCCCTTTGTCTCCGTGTAGAGCAGTCTCTCTGTCCCTCTATCTCCGTTTAGAGCAGGCTCCCTGTCCCTTTGCCTCCACGTAGAGCAGTCTCCCTTTCCCTCTGTCTCCGTGTAGATCAGTCTCCCTGTCCCCCTCTGGCTCCATGTAGAGCAGGCTCCTTATTCCCCTCTGTCTCCGTGTAGAGCAGTCTCCCTGTGCCCCTCTGTCTCTGTATAGAGCAGTCTCCCTGTCCCCCTCTGTCTCCGTGCAGAGCAGTCTCCCCGTCCCCCTCTGTCTCCGTGGAGAGCAGTCTCCCTCTCCCTCTGTCTCCGTGGAGACCAGTCTCCCTCTCCCTCTGTCTCCATGTAGGGCAGTCTCCCTGTCCCTCTGTTTCCCTCTAGAGCATTCTCCCTGTCTCTCTGTCCATATGTAGAGCAGGTTCCCTGTCCCTCTGTCTCCCTGTAGAGCATTCTCCCTGTCCCTCTGTCCATATATAGAGCAGTCTCCCTGTAGAGTAGTCTCCCTGTCATTCTGTCTCTGTGTAGAGCAGTCTCCCTGTCACCCTCTGTCTCAACGTAGTGCAGTCTCCCTGTCCCTCTGTCTCCTTGTAGTGCAGACTCCCTGTCCCTCTGTATCAGTGTAGAGACGTCTCCCTGTCCATCCCTGACTCCGCGTACAGCTGCCTCACTGTCCCCCTCTGTCTCCACGTGGAGCAGTCTCCCTGTCCGTATCTGTCCCGGGGTAGAGCAGCCTTCCTGTCCCCCTTTGTCTCCGTGTAGAGCAGTCTCTCTGTCCCTCTATCTCCGTTTAGAGCAGGCTCCCTGTCCCTTTGCCTCCACGTAGAGCAGTCTTCCTCTCCCTCTGTCTCCGTGTAGATCAGTCTCCCTGTCCCCCTCTGGCTCCATGTAGAGCAGGCTCCTTGTTCCCCTCTGTCTCCGTGTAGAGCAGTCTCCCTGTGCCCCTCTGTCTCTGTATAGAGCAGTCTCCCTGTCCCCCTCTGTCTCCGTGCAGAGCAGTCTCCCTGTCACCCTCTGTCTCCGTGTAGTGCAGTCTCCCTGTCCCTCTGTCTCTATGTAGAGCCCTCTCCCTGTCCCCCTCTGTCTCCGAGTAGAGCTGTCTCCATGTAGACCTGTCTCCCTGTCCCCCTCTGTCTCCGTGTAGAGCTGTCTCCCTGTCCCCCTCTGTCTCCATGTAGAGCAGTCTCCCTGTCCCTCTGTCTCCGTGTAGAGCTGTCTCCCTATCCTCCTCTGTCTCCATGTAGAGCTGTCTCCCTGTCCGCATCTGTCTCTGGGTAGAGCAGTCTCCCTGTCCCCCTCTGTCTCCGTGTAGAGCAGTCTCCCTGTCCGTATCTGTCTCTGGGTAGATCAGTCTCCCTGTCCCCCTCTGTCTCCATGTAGAGCTGTCTCCCTGTCCCCCTCTGTCTCCATGTAGACCTGTCTCCATTTACCCCTCTGTCTCCATGTAGAGCAGTTTCCCTATCCCTCTGTCTCCGTGTAGAGCAGTGTCCCTGTCCCACTCTGTCTCTGTGTAGATCAGTCTCCTGTCCTTCTGTCTCCCTGTAGAGAAGTCTCCCTGTCCCCATTTGTCTCCGTGTAGAGCAGTCTCCCTGTCCCTGTGTCTCCATGTAGAGCAGTCCCTGTCCCTCGGTCTCACTGTAGAGCAGTCCCTGTCCCTCTGTCTCACTGTAGAGCAGTCCCTGTCCATCTGTCTCCCTGTAGAGCAGTCTCCCTGTCCCTCTGTCTCCCTGTAGAGCAGTCTCCCTGTCATTCTGTCTCCGTGTAGAGCAGTCTCCCTGTCACCCTCTGTCTCCGTGTAGAGCAGTCCCCCAGTCCCTCCTTCTCCATGTAGAGCAGTCTCCCTGTCCCTTTGCCTCCACGAAGAGCAGTCTCCCTGTCCGTCTGTCTCCGTGTAGAGCAGTCTCCCTGTCCCCCTCTGTCTCTGTATAGAGCAGTCTCCCTGTCCCCCTCTGTCTCCGTGTAGAGCAGTCTCCCTGTCCCCCTCTGTCTCCGTGTAGAGCAGTCTCCCTGTCCCCCTCTGTCTCCGTGCAGAGCTGTCTCCCTGTCCCCCTCTGTCTCCGTGTAGAGCTGTCTCCCTGTCCCCCTCTGTCTCCATGTAGAGCAGTCTCCCTGTCCGCATCTGTCTCTGGGTAGAGCAGTCTCCCTGTCCCCCTCTGTCTCCATGTAGAGCTGTCTCCCTGTCCCTCTGTCTCCCTGTAGAGCAGTCTCCTTGTCCCTCTGTCTCTGTGTAGAGCAGTCTCCCTGTGCCTCTGTCTCCGTGTAGAGTAGTCTCCCTCTCCCTCTGTCTCAATGTACGGCCGTCTCCCTGTCCCTCTGTTTCACTCTAGAGCATTCTCCCTGTCTCTCTGTCTCCACGTAGTGCAGTCTCCCTGTCCCTCTGTCTCCTTGTAGTGCAGACTCCCTGTCCCTCTGTCTCATTGTAGAGCCGTCTCCCTGTCCCTATCTGTCTCCGCATACAGCTGCCTCACTGTCCCCCTCTGTCTCCACGTGGAGCAGTCTCCCTGTCCGTATCTGTCCCAGGGTAGAGCAGCCTTCCTGTCCCCCTTTGTCTCCGTATAGAGCAGTCTCTCTGTCCCTCTATCTCCGTGTAGAGCAGGGTCCCTGTCCCTTTGCCTCCATGTAGAGCAGTCTCCCTCTCCCTCTGTCTCCGTGTAGATCAGTCTCCCTGTCCCCCTCTGGCTCCATGTAGAGCAGTCTCCCTGTCCCCCTCTGTCTCTGTATAGAGCAGTCTCCCTGTCCCACTGTCTCCATGTAGAGCAGTCTCCCTGTCCGCATCTGTCTCTGGGTAGAGCAGTCTCCCTGTCCTTCTCTGTCTCCGTGTAGAGCTGTCTCCCTGTCCCCCTCTGTCTCCATGTAGAGCAGTCTCCCTGTCCGCATCTGTCTCTGGGTAGAGCAGTCTCCCTGTCCCCCTCTGTCTCCACGTAGAGCTGTCTCCCTGTCCCCCTCTGTCTCCATGTAGACCTGTCTCCATTTACCCCTCTGTCTCCGTGTAGACCAGTCTCCCTGTCCATCTGTCACCGTGTAGAGCAGTGTCCCTGTCCCACTCTGTCTCTGTGTAGAGCAATCTCCCTGTTCGTCTGTCTCCGTGGAGAGCAGTCTCCCTGTCCCTCTTTCTCCCTGTAGAGCAATCTCCCTGTCCCTCTGTCTCCGTGGAGAGCAGTCTCCCTCTCCCTCTGTCTCCGTGGAGAGCAGTCTCCCTCTCCCTCTGTCTCCATGTAGGGCAGTCTCCCTGTCCCTCTGTTTCCCTCTAGAGCATTCTCCCTGTCTCTCTGTCCATATGTAGAGCAGGTTCCCTGTCCCTCTGTCTCCCTGTAGAGCATTCTCCCTGTCCCTCTGTCCATATATAGAGCAGTCTCCCTGTAGAGCAGTCTCCCTGTCATTCTGTCTCTGTGTAGAGCAGTCTCCCTGTCACCCTCTGTCTCAACGTAGTGCAGTCTCCCTGTCCCTCTGTCTCCTTGTAGTGCAGACTCCCTGTCCCTCTGTCTCAGTGTAGAGCCGTCTCCCTGTCCATCCCTGACTCCGCGTACAGCTGCCTTACTGTCCCCCTCTGTCTCCACGTGGAGCAGTCTCCCTGTCCGTATCTGTCCCGGGGTAGAGCAGCCTTCCTGTCCCCCTTTGTCTCCGTGTAGAGCAGTCTCTCTGTCCCTCTATCTCCGTTTAGAGCAGGCTCCCTGACCCTTTGCCTCCACGTAGAGCAGTCTTCCTCTCCCTCTGTCTCCGTGTAGATCAGTCTCCCTGGCCCCCTCTGGCTCCATGTAGAGCAGGCTCCTTGTTCCCCTCTGTCTCCGTGTAGAGCAGTCTCCCTGTGCCCCTCTGTCTCTGTATAGAGCAGTCTCCCTGTCCCCCTCTGTCTCCGTGCAGAGCAGTCTCCCCGTCCCCCTCTGTCTCCGTGTAGTGCGGTCTCCCTGTCCCTCTGTCTCTATGTAGAGCCCGCTCCCTGTCCCCCTCTGTCTCCGAGTAGAGCTGTCTCCATGTAGACCTGTCTCCCTGTCCCCCTCTGTCTCCGTGTAGAGCTGTCTCCCTGTCCCCCTCTGTCTCCATGTAGAGCAGTCTCCCTGTCCCTCTGTCTCCGTGTAGAGCTGTGCCCCTGTCCCACTCTGTCTCTGTGTAGATCAGTCTCCTGTCCTTCTGTCTCCCTGTAGAGAAGTCTCCCTGTCCCCATTTGTCTCCATGTAGAGCAGTCCCTGTCCCTCTGTCTCCCTGTAGAGCAGTCCCTGTCCCTCTGTCTCTCTGTAGAGCAGTCTCCCTGTCATTGTGTCTCCGTGTAGAGCAGTCTCCCTGTCCGCATCTGTCTCTGGGTAGAGCAGTCTCCCTGTCCCCCTCTGTCTCCATGTAGAGCTGTCTCCCTGTCCCCCTCTATCTCCATGTAGACCTGTCTCCATTTACCCCTCTGTCTCCGTGTAGAGCAGTTTCCCTGTCCCTCTGTCTCCGTGTAGTACAGTCTCCCTGTCCATCTGTCACCGTGTAGAGCAGTGTCCCTGTCGCACTCTGTCTCTGTGTAGAGCAATCTCCCTGTCCCTCTGTCTCCATGGAGAGCAGTCTCCCTCTCCCTCTGTCTCAATGTAGGGCAGTCTCCCTGTCCCTCTGTTTCCCTCTAGAGCATTCTCCCTGTCTCTCTGTCCATATGTAGAGCAGGTTCCCTGTCCCTCTGTCTCCCTGTAGAACATTCTCCCTGTCCCTCTGTCCATATATAGAGCAGTCTCCCTGTAGAGCAGTCTCCCTGTCCCTCTGTCTCAGTGTAGAGCCGTCTCCCTGTCCCTCTCTGTCTCCGCGTACAGCTACCTCACTGTCCCCCTCTGTCTCCACGTGGAGCAGTCTCCCTGTCCGTATCTGTCCCGGGGTAGAGCAGCCTTCCTGTCCCCCTCTGTCTCCGTGTAGAGCAGGCTCCCTGTCCCTTTGCCTCCACGTAGAGCAGTCTCTATGTCCATCTGTCTCCGTGTAGATCAGTCTCCCTGTCCCCCTCTGTCTCCGTGTAGAGCAGGCTCCCTGTCCCTTTGCCTCCACGTAGAGCAGTCTCCCTGTCCCTCTGTCTCCGTGTAGATCAATCTCCCTGTCCCCCTCTGTCTCTGTATAGAGCAGTCTCCCTGTCCCACTGTCTCCGTGTAGAGCAGTCTCCCTGTCCGCTTCTGTCTCTGGGTAGAGCAGTCTCCCTGTCCTTCTCTGTCTTCGTGTAGAGCAGTCTCCCTGTCCCTCTGTCTCCCTGTAGAGCAATCTCCCTGTCCCTCTGTCTCCGTGGAGAGCAGTCTCCCTCTCCCTCTGTCTCCGTGGAGAGCAGTCTCCCTCTCCCTCTGTCTCCATGTAGGGCAGTGTCCCTGTCCCTCTTTTTCCCTCTAGAGCATTCTCCCTGTCTCTCTGTCCATATGTAGAGCAGGTTCCCTGTCCCTCTGTCTCCCTGTAGAGCATTCTCCCTGTCCCTCTGTCCATATATAGAGCAGTCTCCCTGTAGAGCAGTCTCCCTGTCATTCTGTCTCTGTGTAGAGCAGTCTCCCTGTCACCCTCTGTCTCAACGTAGTGCAGTCTCCCTGTCCCTCTGTCTCCTTGTAGTGCAGACTCCCTGTCCCTCTGTCTCAGTGTAGAGCCGTCTCCCTGTCCATCCCTGACTCCGCGTACAGCTGCCTCACTGTCCCCCTCTGTCTCCACGTGGAGCAGTCTCCCTGTCCGTATCTGTCCCGGGGTAGAGCAGCCTTCCTGTCCCCCTTTGTCTCCGTGTAGAGCAGTCTCTCTGTCCCTCTATCTCCGTTTAGAGCAGGCTCCCTGTCCCTTTGCCTCCACGTAGAGCAGTCTCCCTTTCCCTCTGTCTCCGTGTAGATCAGTCTCCCTGTCCCCCTCTGGCTCCATGTAGAGCAGGCTCCTTATTCCCCTCTGTCTCCGTGTAGAGCAGTCTCCCTGTGCCCCTCTGTCTCTGTATAGAGCAGTCTCCCTGTCCCCCTCTGTCTCCGTGCAGAGCAGTCTCCCCGTCCCCCTCTGTCTCCGTGGAGAGCAGTCTCCCTCTCCCTCTGTCTCCGTGGAGACCAGTCTCCCTCTCCCTCTGTCTCCATGTAGGGCAGTCTCCCTGTCCCTCTGTTTCCCTCTAGAGCATTCTCCCTGTCTCTCTGTCCATATGTAGAGCAGGTTCCCTGTCCCTCTGTCTCCCTGTAGAGCATTCTCCCTGTCCCTCTGTCCATATATAGAGCAGTCTCCCTGTAGAGTAGTCTCCCTGTCATTCTGTCTCTGTGTAGAGCAGTCTCCCTGTCACCCTCTGTCTCAACGTAGTGCAGTCTCCCTGTCCCTCTGTCTCCTTGTAGTGCAGACTCCCTGTCCCTCTGTATCAGTGTAGAGACGTCTCCCTGTCCATCCCTGACTCCGCGTACAGCTGCCTCACTGTCCCCCTCTGTCTCCACGTGGAGCAGTCTCCCTGTCCGTATCTGTCCCGGGGTAGAGCAGCCTTCCTGTCCCCCTTTGTCTCCGTGTAGAGCAGTCTCTCTGTCCCTCTATCTCCGTTTAGAGCAGGCTCCCTGTCCCTTTGCCTCCACGTAGAGCAGTCTTCCTCTCCCTCTGTCTCCGTGTAGATCAGTCTCCCTGTCCCCCTCTGGCTCCATGTAGAGCAGGCTCCTTGTTCCCCTCTGTCTCCGTGTAGAGCAGTCTCCCTGTGCCCCTCTGTCTCTGTATAGAGCAGTCTCCCTGTCCCCCTCTGTCTCCGTGCAGAGCAGTCTCCCTGTCACCCTCTGTCTCCGTGTAGTGCAGTCTCCCTGTCCCTCTGTCTCTATGTAGAGCCCTCTCCCTGTCCCCCTCTGTCTCCGAGTAGAGCTGTCTCCATGTAGACCTGTCTCCCTGTCCCCCTCTGTCTCCGTGTAGAGCTGTCTCCCTGTCCCCCTCTGTCTCCATGTAGAGCAGTCTCCCTGTCCCTCTGTCTCCGTGTAGAGCTGTCTCCCTATCCTCCTCTGTCTCCATGTAGAGCTGTCTCCCTGTCCGCATCTGTCTCTGGGTAGAGCAGTCTCCCTGTCCCCCTCTGTCTCCGTGTAGAGCAGTCTCCCTGTCCGTATCTGTCTCTGGGTAGATCAGTCTCCCTGTCCCCCTCTGTCTCCATGTAGAGCTGTCTCCCTGTCCCCCTCTGTCTCCATGTAGACCTGTCTCCATTTACCCCTCTGTCTCCATGTAGAGCAGTTTCCCTATCCCTCTGTCTCCGTGTAGAGCAGTGTCCCTGTCCCACTCTGTCTCTGTGTAGATCAGTCTCCTGTCCTTCTGTCTCCCTGTAGAGAAGTCTCCCTGTCCCCATTTGTCTCCGTGTAGAGCAGTCTCCCTGTCCCTGTGTCTCCATGTAGAGCAGTCCCTGTCCCTCGGTCTCACTGTAGAGCAGTCCCTGTCCCTCTGTCTCACTGTAGAGCAGTCCCTGTCCATCTGTCTCCCTGTAGAGCAGTCTCCCTGTCCCTCTGTCTCCCTGTAGAGCAGTCTCCCTGTCATTCTGTCTCCGTGTAGAGCAGTCTCCCTGTCACCCTCTGTCTCCGTGTAGAGCAGTCCCCCAGTCCCTCCTTCTCCATGTAGAGCAGTCTCCCTGTCCCTTTGCCTCCACGTAGAGCAGTCTCCCTGTCCGTCTGTCTCCGTGTAGAGCAGTCTCCCTGTCCCCCTCTGTCTCTGTATAGAGCAGTCTCCCTGTCCCCCTCTGTCTCCGTGTAGAGCAGTCTCCCTGTCCCCCTCTGTCTCCGTGTAGAGCAGTCTCCCTGTCCCCCTCTGTCTCCGTGCAGAGCTGTCTCCCTGTCCCCCTCTGTCTCCGTGTAGAGCTGTCTCCCTGTCCCCCTCTGTCTCCATGTAGAGCAGTCTCCCTGTCCGCATCTGTCTCTGGGTAGAGCAGTCTCCCTGTCCCCCTCTGTCTCCATGTAGAGCTGTCTCCCTGTCCCTCTGTCTCCCTGTAGAGCAGTCTCCTTGTCCCTCTGTCTCTGTGTAGAGCAGTCTCCCTGTGCCTCTGTCTCCGTGTAGAGTAGTCTCCCTCTCCCTCTGTCTCAATGTACGGCCGTCTCCCTGTCCCTCTGTTTCACTCTAGATCATTCTCCCTGTCTCTCTGTCTCCACGTAGTGCAGTCTCCCTGTCCCTCTGTCTCCTTGTAGTGCAGACTCCCTGTCCCTCTGTCTCATTGTAGAGCCGTCTCCCTGTCCCTATCTGTCTCCGCATACAGCTGCCTCACTGTCCCCCTCTGTCTCCACGTGGAGCAGTCTCCCTGTCCGTATCTGTCCCAGGGTAGAGCAGCCTTCCTGTCCCCCTTTGTCTCCGTATAGAGCAGTCTCTCTGTCCCTCTATCTCCGTGTAGAGCAGGGTCCCTGTCCCTTTGCCTCCATGTAGAGCAGTCTCCCTCTCCCTCTGTCTCCGTGTAGATCAGTCTCCCTGTCCCCCTCTGGCTCCATGTAGAGCAGTCTCCCTGTCCCCCTCTGTCTCTGTATAGAGCAGTCTCCCTGTCCCACTGTCTCCATGTAGAGCAGTCTCCCTGTCCGCATCTGTCTCTGGGTAGAGCAGTCTCCCTGTCCTTCTCTGTCTCCGTGTAGAGCTGTCTCCCTGTCCCCCTCTGTCTCCATGTAGAGCAGTCTCCCTGTCCGCATCTGTCTCTGGGTAGAGCAGTCTCCCTGTCCCCCTCTGTCTCCACGTAGAGCTGTCTCCCTGTCCCCCTCTGTCTCCATGTAGACCTGTCTCCATTTACCCCTCTGTCTCCGTGTAGACCAGTCTCCCTGTCCATCTGTCACCGTGTAGAGCAGTGTCCCTGTCCCACTCTGTCTCTGTGTAGAGCAATCTCCCTGTTCGTCTGTCTCCGTGGAGAGCAGTCTCCCTGTCCCTCTTTCTCCCTGTAGAGCAATCTCCCTGTCCCTCTGTCTCCGTGGAGAGCAGTCTCCCTCTCCCTCTGTCTCCGTGGAGAGCAGTCTCCCTCTCCCTCTGTCTCCATGTAGGGCAGTCTCCCTGTCCCTCTGTTTCCCTCTAGAGCATTCTCCCTGTCTCTCTGTCCATATGTAGAGCAGGTTCCCTGTCCCTCTGTCTCCCTGTAGAGCATTCTCCCTGTCCCTCTGTCCATATATAGAGCAGTCTCCCTGTAGAGCAGTCTCCCTGTCATTCTGTCTCTGTGTAGAGCAGTCTCCCTGTCACCCTCTGTCTCAACGTAGTGCAGTCTCCCTGTCCCTCTGTCTCCTTGTAGTGCAGACTCCCTGTCCCTCTGTCTCAGTGTAGAGCCGTCTCCCTGTCCATCCCTGACTCCGCGTACAGCTGCCTTACTGTCCCCCTCTGTCTCCACGTGGAGCAGTCTCCCTGTCCGTATCTGTCCCGGGGTAGAGCAGCCTTCCTGTCCCCCTTTGTCTCCGTGTAGAGCAGTCTCTCTGTCCCTCTATCTCCGTTTAGAGCAGGCTCCCTGACCCTTTGCCTCCACGTAGAGCAGTCTTCCTCTCCCTCTGTCTCCGTGTAGATCAGTCTCCCTGGCCCCCTCTGGCTCCATGTAGAGCAGGCTCCTTGTTCCCCTCTGTCTCCGTGTAGAGCAGTCTCCCTGTGCCCCTCTGTCTCTGTATAGAGCAGTCTCCCTGTCCCCCTCTGTCTCCGTGCAGAGCAGTCTCCCCGTCCCCCTCTGTCTCCGTGTAGTGCGGTCTCCCTGTCCCTCTGTCTCTATGTAGAGCCCGCTCCCTGTCCCCCTCTGTCTCCGAGTAGAGCTGTCTCCATGTAGACCTGTCTCCCTGTCCCCCTCTGTCTCCGTGTAGAGCTGTCTCCCTGTCCCCCTCTGTCTCCATGTAGAGCAGTCTCCCTGTCCCTCTGTCTCCGTGTAGAGCTGTGCCCCTGTCCCACTCTGTCTCTGTGTAGATCAGTCTCCTGTCCTTCTGTCTCCCTGTAGAGAAGTCTCCCTGTCCCCATTTGTCTCCATGTAGAGCAGTCCCTGTCCCTCTGTCTCCCTGTAGAGCAGTCCCTGTCCCTCTGTCTCTCTGTAGAGCAGTCTCCCTGTCATTGTGTCTCCGTGTAGAGCAGTCTCCCTGTCCGCATCTGTCTCTGGGTAGAGCAGTCTCCCTGTCCCCCTCTGTCTCCATGTAGAGCTGTCTCCCTGTCCCCCTCTATCTCCATGTAGACCTGTCTCCATTTACCCCTCTGTCTCCGTGTAGAGCAGTTTCCCTGTCCCTCTGTCTCCGTGTAGTACAGTCTCCCTGTCCATCTGTCACCGTGTAGAGCAGTGTCCCTGTCGCACTCTGTCTCTGTGTAGAGCAATCTCCCTGTCCCTCTGTCTCCATGGAGAGCAGTCTCCCTCTCCCTCTGTCTCAATGTAGGGCAGTCTCCCTGTCCCTCTGTTTCCCTCTAGAGCATTCTCCCTGTCTCTCTGTCCATATGTAGAGCAGGTTCCCTGTCCCTCTGTCTCCCTGTAGAACATTCTCCCTGTCCCTCTGTCCATATATAGAGCAGTCTCCCTGTAGAGCAGTCTCCCTGTCCCTCTGTCTCAGTGTAGAGCCGTCTCCCTGTCCCTCTCTGTCTCCGCGTACAGCTACCTCACTGTCCCCCTCTGTCTCCACGTGGAGCAGTCTCCCTGTCCGTATCTGTCCCGGGGTAGAGCAGCCTTCCTGTCCCCCTCTGTCTCCGTGTAGAGCAGGCTCCCTGTCCCTTTGCCTCCACGTAGAGCAGTCTCTATGTCCATCTGTCTCCGTGTAGATCAGTCTCCCTGTCCCCCTCTGTCTCCGTGTAGAGCAGGCTCCCTGTCCCTTTGCCTCCACGTAGAGCAGTCTCCCTGTCCCTCTGTCTCCGTGTAGATCAATCTCCCTGTCCCCCTCTGTCTCTGTATAGAGCAGTCTCCCTGTCCCACTGTCTCCGTGTAGAGCAGTCTCCCTGTCCGCTTCTGTCTCTGGGTAGAGCAGTCTCCCTGTCCTTCTCTGTCTTCGTGTAGAGCAGTCTCCCTGTCCCTCTGTCTCCCTGTAGAGCAATCTCCCTGTCCCTCTGTCTCCGTGGAGAGCAGTCTCCCTCTCCCTCTGTCTCCGTGGAGAGCAGTCTCCCTCTCCCTCTGTCTCCATGTAGGGCAGTGTCCCTGTCCCTCTTTTTCCCTCTAGAGCATTCTCCCTGTCTCTCTGTCCATATGTAGAGCAGGTTCCCTGTCCCTCTGTCTCCCTGTAGAGCATTCTCCCTGTCCCTCTGTCCATATATAGAGCAGTCTCCCTGTAGAGCAGTCTCCCTGTCATTCTGTCTCTGTGTAGAGCAGTCTCCCTGTCACCCTCTGTCTCAACGTAGTGCAGTCTCCCTGTCCCTCTGTCTCCTTGTAGTGCAGACTCCCTGTCCCTCTGTCTCAGTGTAGAGCCGTCTCCCTGTCCATCCCTGACTCCGCGTACAGCTGCCTCACTGTCCCCCTCTGTCTCCACGTGGAGCAGTCTCCCTGTCCGTATCTGTCCCGGGGTAGAGCAGCCTTCCTGTCCCCCTTTGTCTCCGTGTAGAGCAGTCTCTCTGTCCCTCTATCTCCGTTTAGAGCAGGCTCCCTGTCCCTTTGCCTCCACGTAGAGCAGTCTCCCTTTCCCTCTGTCTCCGTGTAGATCAGTCTCCCTGTCCCCCTCTGGCTCCATGTAGAGCAGGCTCCTTATTCCCCTCTGTCTCCGTGTAGAGCAGTCTCCCTGTGCCCCTCTGTCTCTGTATAGAGCAGTCTCCCTGTCCCCCTCTGTCTCCGTGCAGAGCAGTCTCCCCGTCCCCCTCTGTCTCCGTGGAGAGCAGTCTCCCTCTCCCTCTGTCTCCGTGGAGACCAGTCTCCCTCTCCCTCTGTCTCCATGTAGGGCAGTCTCCCTGTCCCTCTGTTTCCCTCTAGAGCATTCTCCCTGTCTCTCTGTCCATATGTAGAGCAGGTTCCCTGTCCCTCTGTCTCCCTGTAGAGCATTCTCCCTGTCCCTCTGTCCATATATAGAGCAGTCTCCCTGTAGAGTAGTCTCCCTGTCATTCTGTCTCTGTGTAGAGCAGTCTCCCTGTCACCCTCTGTCTCAACGTAGTGCAGTCTCCCTGTCCCTCTGTCTCCTTGTAGTGCAGACTCCCTGTCCCTCTGTATCAGTGTAGAGACGTCTCCCTGTCCATCCCTGACTCCGCGTACAGCTGCCTCACTGTCCCCCTCTGTCTCCACGTGGAGCAGTCTCCCTGTCCGTATCTGTCCCGGGGTAGAGCAGCCTTCCTGTCCCCCTTTGTCTCCGTGTAGAGCAGTCTCTCTGTCCCTCTATCTCCGTTTAGAGCAGGCTCCCTGTCCCTTTGCCTCCACGTAGAGCAGTCTTCCTCTCCCTCTGTCTCCGTGTAGATCAGTCTCCCTGTCCCCCTCTGGCTCCATGTAGAGCAGGCTCCTTGTTCCCCTCTGTCTCCGTGTAGAGCAGTCTCCCTGTGCCCCTCTGTCTCTGTATAGAGCAGTCTCCCTGTCCCCCTCTGTCTCCGTGCAGAGCAGTCTCCCTGTCACCCTCTGTCTCCGTGTAGTGCAGTCTCCCTGTCCCTCTGTCTCTATGTAGAGCCCTCTCCCTGTCCCCCTCTGTCTCCGAGTAGAGCTGTCTCCATGTAGACCTGTCTCCCTGTCCCCCTCTGTCTCCGTGTAGAGCTGTCTCCCTGTCCCCCTCTGTCTCCATGTAGAGCAGTCTCCCTGTCCCTCTGTCTCCGTGTAGAGCTGTCTCCCTATCCTCCTCTGTCTCCATGTAGAGCTGTCTCCCTGTCCGCATCTGTCTCTGGGTAGAGCAGTCTCCCTGTCCCCCTCTGTCTCCGTGTAGAGCAGTCTCCCTGTCCGTATCTGTCTCTGGGTAGATCAGTCTCCCTGTCCCCCTCTGTCTCCATGTAGAGCTGTCTCCCTGTCCCCCTCTGTCTCCATGTAGACCTGTCTCCATTTACCCCTCTGTCTCCATGTAGAGCAGTTTCCCTATCCCTCTGTCTCCGTGTAGAGCAGTGTCCCTGTCCCACTCTGTCTCTGTGTAGATCAGTCTCCTGTCCTTCTGTCTCCCTGTAGAGAAGTCTCCCTGTCCCCATTTGTCTCCGTGTAGAGCAGTCTCCCTGTCCCTCTGTCTCCCTGCAGAGCAGTCTCCCTGTCCCTGTGTCTCCATGTAGAGCAGTCCCTGTCCCTCTGTCTCCCTGTAGAGCAGTCCCTGTCCCTCTGTCTCTCTGTAGAGCAGTCTCCCTGTCATTCTGTCTCCGTGTAGAGCAGTCTCCCTGTCACCCTCTGTCTCCATGTAGAGCAGTCCCCCAGTCCCTCCTCCGTGTAGAGCAGCCTCCCTGTCCCTTTGCCTCCACGTAGAGCAGTCTCCCTGTCCGTCTGTCTCCGTGTAGATCAGTCTCCCTGTCCCCCTCTGGCTCCTTGTGGAGCAGTCTCCCTGTCCCCCTCTGTCTCTGTATAGAGCAGTCTCCCTGTCCCCCTCTGTCTCTGGGTAGAGCAGTCTCTCTGTCCCGCTCTGTCTCCGTGTAGAGCTGTCTCCCTGTCCCCCACTGTCTCCATGTAGAGCAGTCTCCCTGTCCGCATCTGTCTCTGGGTAGAGCAGTCTCCCTGTCCCCCTCTGTCTCCATGTAGAGCTGTCTCCCTGTCCCCCTCTGTCTCCATGTAGACCTGTCTCCATTTACCCCTCTGCATCCGTGTAGAGCAGTTTCCCTGTCCCTCTGTCTCCGTGTAGTACAGTCTCCCTGACCATCTGTCACCGTGTAGAGCAGTGTCCCTGTCCCACTCTGTCTCTGTGTAGAGCAATCTCCCTGTCCCTCTGTCTCCGTGGAGAGCAGTCTCCCTCTCCCTCTGTCTCAATGTAGGGCAGTCTCCCTGTCCCTCTGTTTCCCTCTAGAGCATTCTCCCTGTCTCTCTGTCCATATGTAGAGCAGGTTCCCTGTCCCTCTGTCTCCCTGTAGAACATTCTCCCTGTCCCTCTGTCCATATATAGAGCAGTCTCCCTGTAGAGCAGTCTCCCTGTCCCTCTGTCTCAGTGTAGAGCCGTCTCCCTGTCCCTCTCTGTCTCCGCGTACAGCTACCTCACTGTCCCCCTCTGTCTCCACGTGGAGCAGTCTCCCTGTCCGTATCTGTCCCGGGGTAGAGCAGCCTTCCTGTCCCCCTCTGTCTCCGTGTAGAGCAGTCTCCCTCTCCCTCTGTCTCCTTGTAGTGCAGACTCCCTGTCCCTCTGTCTCAGTGTAGAGCCGTCTCCCTGTCCCTCTCTGTCTCCGCGTACAGCTGCCTCACTGTCCCCCTCTGTCTCCACGTGGAGCAGTCTCCCTGTCCGTATCTGTTCCGGGTTAGAGCAGCCTTCCTGTCCCCCTTTGTCTCCGTGTAGAGCAGTCTCTCTGTCCCTCTATCTCCGTGTAGAGCAGGGTCCCCGTCCCTTTGCCTCCATGTAGAGCAGTCTCCCTCTCCCTCTGTCTCCGTGTAGATCAGTCTCCCTGTCCCCCTCTGGCTCCATGTAGAGCAGTCTCCCTGTCCCCCTCTGTCTCTGTATAGAGCAGTCTCCCTGTCCCACTGTCTCCATGTAGAGCAGTCTCCCTGTCCGCTTCTGTGTCTGGGTAGTGCAGTCTCCCTGTCCTTCTCTGTCTCCGTGTACAGCTGTCTCCCTGTCGCCCTCTGTCTCCATGTAGAGCAGTCTCCCTGTCCGCATCTGTCTCTGGGTAGAGCAGTCTCCCTGTCCCCCTATGTCTCCATGTAGAGCTGTCTCCCTGTCCCCCTCTGTCTCCATGTAGACCTGTCTCCATTTACCCCTCTGTCTCCGTGTAGACCAGTCTCCCTGTCCATCTGTCACCGTGTAGAGCAGTGTCCCTGTCCCACTCTGTCTCTGTGTAGACCAATCTCCCTGTCCCTCTGTCTCCGTGGAGAGCAGTCTCCCTGTCCCTCTGTCTCCCTGTAGAGCAATCTTCCTGTCCCTCTGTCTCCGTGGAGAGCAGTCTCCCTCTCCCTCTGTCTCCGTGGAGAGCAGTCTCCCTCTCCCTCTGTCTCCATGTAGGGCAGTCTCCCTGTCCCTCTGTTTCCCTCTAGAGCATTCTCCCTGTCTCTCTGTCCATATGTAGAGCAGGTTCCCTGTCCCTCTGTCTCCCTGTAGAGCATTCTCCCTGTCCCTCTGTCCATATATAGAGCAGTCTCCCTGTAGAGCAGTCTCCCTGTCATTCTGTCTCTGTGTAGAGCAGTCTCCCTGTCACCCTCTGTCTCAACGTAGTGCAGTCTCCCTGTCCCTCTGTCTCCTTGTAGTGCAGACTCCCTGTCCCTCTGTCTCAGTGTAGAGCCGTCTCCCTGTCCATCCCTGTCTCCGCGTACAGCTGCCTCACTGTCCCCCTCTGTCTCCACGTGGAGCAGTCTCCCTGTCCGTATCTGTCCCGGGGTAGAGCAGCCTTCCTGTCCCCCTTTGTCTCCGTGTAGAGCAGTCTCTCTGTCCCTCTATCTCCGTTTAGAGCATGCTCCCTGTCCCTTTGCCTCCACGTAGAGCAGTCTCCCTCTCCCTCTGTCTCCGTGTAGATCAGTCTCCCTGTCCCCCTCTGGCTCCATGTAGAGCAGGCTCCTTGTTCCCCTCTGTCTCCGTGTAGAGCAGTCTCCCTGTGCCCCTCTGTCTCTGTATAGAGCAGTCTCCCTGTCCCCCTCTGTCTCCGTGCAGAGCAGTCTCCCTGTCCCCCTCTGTCTCCGTGTAGTGCAGTCTCCCTTTCCCTCTGTCTCTATGTAGAGCCCTCTCCCTGTCCCCCTCTGTCTCCGAGTAGAGCTGTCTCCATGTAGACCTGTCTCCCTGTCCCCCTCTGTCTCCGTGTAGAGCTGTCTCCCTGTCCCCCTCTGTCTCCATGTAGAGCAGTCTCCCTGTCCCTCTGTCTCCGTGTAGAGCTGTCTCCCTATCCTCCTCTGTCTCCATGTAGAGCTGTCTCCCTGTCCGCATCTGTCTCTGGGTAGAGCAGTCTCCCTGTCCCCCTCTGTCTCCGTGTAGAGCAGTCTCCCTGTCCGTATCTGCCTCTGGGTAGAGCAGTCTCCCTGTCCCCCTCTGTCTCCATGTAGAGCTGTCTCCCTGTCCCCCTCTGTCTCCATGTAGACCTGTCTCCATTTACCCCTCTGTCTCCATGTAGAGCAGTTTCCCTATCCCTCTGTCTCCGTGTAGAGCAGTGTCCCTGTCCCACTCTGTCTCTGTGTAGATCAGTCTCCTGTCCTTCTGTCTCCCTGTAGAGAAGTCTCCCTGTCCCCATTTGTCTCCGTGTAGAGCAGTCTCCCTGTCCCTCTCTCTCCCTGCAGAGCAGTCTCCCTGTCCCTCTGTCTCCATGTAGAGCAGTCCCTGTCCCTCTGTCTCCCTGTAGAGCAGTCCCTGTCCCTCTGTCTCCCTGTAGAGCAGTCTCCCTGTCATTCTGTCTCCGTGTAGAGCAGTCTCCCTGTCACCCTCTGTCTCCGTGTAGAGCAGTCCCCCAGTCCCTCCTTCTCCGTGTAGAGCAGTCTCCCTGTCCCTTTGCCTCCACGTAGAGCAGTCTCCCTGTCCGTCTGTCTCCGTGTAGATCAGTCTCCCTGTCCCCCTCTGGCTCCATGTAGAGCAGTATCCCTGTCACCCTCTGTCTCTGTATAGAGCAGTCTCCCTGTCCCCCTCTGTCTCCATGTAGAGCAGTCTCCCTGTCCCTCTGTCTCCCTGTAGAGCAGTCTCCCTGTCCCTCTGTCTCCATGTAGAGCAGTCTCCCTGTGCCTCTGTCTCCGTGTAGAGCAGTCTCCCTCTCCCTCTGTCTCCATGTAGGGCAGTCTCCCTGTCCCTCTGTTTCCCTCTAGAGCATTCTCCCTGTCTCTCTGTCCATATGTAGAGCAGGTTCCCTGTCCCTCTGTCTCCCTGTAGAGCATTCTCCCTGTCCCTCTGTCCATATATAGAGCAGTCTCCCTGTAGAGCAGTCTCCCTGTCATTCTGTCTCAGTGTAGAGCAGTCTCCCTGTCACCCTCTGTCTCCGTGTAGAGCAGTCCCCCAGACCCTCCTTCTCCATGTAGAGCAGTCTCCCTGTCCCTTTGCCTCCACATAGAGCAGTCTCCCTGTCCGTCTGTCTCCGTGTAGAGCAGTCTCCCTGTCCCACTCTGTCTCCGTGTAGAGCAGTCTCCCTGTCCCCCTCTGTCTCCGTGCAGAGCTGTCTCCCTGTCCCCCTCTGTCTCGGTGTACAGCTGTCTCCCTGTCCCCCTCTGTCTCCGTGTAGTGCAGTCTCCCTGTCCGCATCTGTCTCTGGGTAGAGCAGTCTCCCTGTCCCCCTCTGTCTCCATGTAGAGCTGTCTCCCTGTCCCCCTCTGTCTCCATGTAGAGCAGTCTCCCTGTCCGCATCTGTCTCTGGGTAGAGCAGTCTCCCTGTCCCCCTCTGTCTCCATGTAGAGCTGTCTCCCTGTCCCCCTCTGTCTCCATGTAGACCTGTCTCCATTTACCCCTCTGTCTCCGTGTAGACCAGTCTCCCTGTCCTTCTGTCACCGTGTAGAGCAGTGTCCCTGTCCCACTCTGTCTCTGTGTAGAGCAATCTCCCTGTCCCTCTGTCTCCGTGGAGAGCAGTCTCCCTGTCCCTCTGTCTCCCTGTAGAGCAATCTCCCTGTCCCTCTGTCTCCGTGTAGAGCAGTCTCCCTGTGCCTCTGTCTCCGTGTAGAGTAGTCTCCCTCTCCCTCTGTCTCAATGTACGGCAGTCTCCCTGTCCCTCTGTTTCCCTCTAGAGCATTCTCCCTGTCTCTCTGTCTCCACGTAGTGCAGTCTCCCTGTCCCTCTGTCTCCTTGTAGTGCAGACTCCCTGTCCCTCTGTCTCAGTGTAGAGCCATCTCCCTGTCCCTCTCTGTCTCCGCGTACAGCTGCCTCACTGTCCCCCTCTGTCTCCACGTGGAGCAGTCTCCCTGTCCGTATCTGTTCCGGGGTAGAGCAGCCTTCCTGTCCCCCTTTGTCTCCGTGTAGAGCAGTCTCTCTGTCCCTCTATCTCCGTGTAGAGCAGGGTCCCTGTCCCTTTGCCTCCATGTAGAGCAGTCTCCCTCTCCCTCTGTCTCCGTGTAGATCAGTCTCCCTGTCCCCCTCTGGCTCCATGTAGAGCAGTCTCCCTGTCCCCCTCTGTCTCTGTATAGAGCAGTCTCCCTGTCCCACTGTCTCCATGTAGAGCAGTCTCCCTGTCCGCTTCTGTCTCTGGGTAGTGCAGTCTCCCTGTCCTTCTCTGTCTCCGTGTACAGCTGTCTCCCTGTCCCCCTCTGTCTCCATGTAGAGCAGTCTCCCTGTCCGCATCTGTCTCTGGGTAGAGCAGTCTCCCTGTCCCCCTCTGTCTCCATGTAGAGCTGTCTCCCTGTCCCCCTCTGTCTCCATGTAGACCTGTCTCCATTTACCCCTCTGTCTCCGTGTAGACCAGTCTCCCTGTCCATCTGTCACCGTGTAGAGCAGTGTCCCTGTCCCACTCTGTCTCTGTGTAGACCAATCTCCCTGTCCCTCTGTCTCCGTGGAGAGCAGTCTCCCTGTCCCTCTGTCTCCCTGTAGAGCAATCTTCCTGTCCCTCTGTCTCCGTGGAGAGCAGTCTCCCTCTCCCTCTGTCTCCGTGGAGAGCAGTCTCCCTCTCCCTCTGTCTCCATGTAGGGCAGTCTCCCTGTCCCTCTGTTTCCCTCTAGAGCATTCACCCTGTCTCTCTGTCCATATGTAGAGCAGGTTCCCTGTCCCTCTGTCTCCCTGTAGAGCATTCTCCCTGTCCCTCTGTCCATATATAGAGCAGTCTCCCTGTAGAGCAGTCTCCCTGTCATTCTGTCTCTGTGTAGAGCAGTCTCCCTGTCACCCTCTGTCTCAACGTAGTGCAGTCTCCCTGTCCCTCTGTCTCCTTGTAGTGCAGACTCCCTGTCCCTCTGTCTCAGTGTAGAGCCGTCTCCCTGTCCATCCCTGTCTCCGCGTACAGCTGCCTCACTGTCCCCCTCTGTCTCCACGTGGAGCAGTCTCCCTGTCCGTATCTGTCCCGGGGTAGAGCAGCCTTCCTGTCCCCCTTTGTCTCCGTGTAGAGCAGTCTCTCTGTCCCTCTATCTCCGTTTAGAGCAGTCTCCCTGTCCCTTTGCCTCCACGTAGAGCAGTCTCCCTCTCCCTCTGTCTCCGTGTAGATCAGTCTCCCTGTCCCCCTCTGGCTCCATGTAGAGCAGGCTCCTTGTTCCCCTCTGTCTCCGTGTAGAGCAGTCTCCCTGTGCCCCTCTGTCTCTGTATAGAGCAGTCTCCCTGTCCCCCTCTGTCTCCGTGCAGAGCAGTCTCCCTGTCCCCCTCTGTCTCCGTGTAGTGCAGTCTCCCTGTCCCTCTGTCTCTATGTAGAGCCCTCTCCCTGTCCCCCTCTGTCTCCGAGTAGAGCTGTCTCCATGTAGACCTGTCTCCCTGTCCCCCTCTGTCTCCGTGTAGAGCTGTCTCCCTGTCCCCCTCTGTCTCCATGTAGAGCAGTCTCCCTGTCCCTCTGTCTCCGTGTAGAGCTGTCTCCCTATCCTCCTCTGTCTCCATGTAGAGCTGTCTCCCTGTCCGCATCTGTCTCCGTGTAGAGCAGTCTCCCTGTCACCCTCTGTCTCCGTGTAGAGCAGTCCCCCAGTCCCTCCTTCTCCACGTAGAGCAGTCTCCCTGTCCGTCTGTCTCCGTGTAGATCAGTCTCCCTGTCCCCCTCTGGCTCCATGTAGAGCAGTCTCCCTGTCCCCCTCTGTCTCTGTATATAGCAGTCTCCCTGTCCCCCTCTGTCTCTGGGTAGAGCAGTCTCCCTGTCCCCCTCTGTCTCCGTGTAGAGCTGTCTCCCTGTCCCCCTCTGTCTCCATGTAAAGCAGTCTCCCTGTCCGCATCTGTCTCTGGGTAGAGCAGTCTCCCTGTCCCCCTCTGTCTCCATGTAGAGCTGTCTCCCTGTCCCCCTCTGTCTCCATGTAGACCTGTCTCCATTTACCCCTCTGTCTCCATGTAGAGCAGTTTCCCTATCCCTCTGTCTCCGTGTAGAGCAGTGTCCCTGTCCCACTCTGTCTCTGTGTAGATCAGTCTCCTGTCCTTCTGTCTCCCTGTAGAGAAGTCTCCCTGTCCCCATTTGTCTCCGTGTAGAGCAGTCTCCCTGTCCCTCTGTCTCCCTGCAGAGCAGTCTCCCTGTCCCTGTGTCTCCATGTAGAGCAGTCCCTGTCCCTCTGTCTCCCTGTAGAGCAGTCCCTGTCCCTCTGTCTCCCTGTAGAGCAGTCTCCCTGTCATTCTGTCTCCGTGTAGAGCAGTCTCCCTGTCACCCTCTGTCTCTGTGTAGAGCAGTCCCCCAGTCCCTCCTTCTCCTTGTAGAGCAGTCTCCCTGTCCCTTTGCCTCCACGTAGAGCAGTCTCCCTGTCCGTCTGTCTCCGTGTAGATCAGTCTCCCTGTCCCCCTCTGGCTCCATGTAGAGCAGTCTCCCTGTCCCCCTCTGTCTCTGTATAGAGCAATCTCCCTGTCCCCCTCTGTCTCCATGTAGAGCAGTCTCCCTGTCCGCATCTGTCTCTGGGTAGAGCAGTCTCCCTGTCCCCCTCTGTCTCCATGTAGAGCTGTCTCCCTATCCCCCTCTGTCTCCATGTAGACCTGTCTCCATTTACCCCTCTGTCTCCGTGTAGAGCAGTTTCCCTGTCCCTCTGTCTCCGTGTAGTACAGTCTCCCTGTCCATCTGTCACCGTGTAGAGCAGTGTCCCTGTCCCACTCTGTGTCTGTGTAGAGCAATCTCCCTGTCCCTCTGTCTCCGTGGAGAGCTGTCTCCCTCTCCCTCTGTCTCAATGTAGGGCAGTCTCCCTGTCCCTCTGTTTCCCTCTAGAGCATTCTCCCTGTCTCTCTGTCCATATGTAGAGCAGGTTCCCTGTCCCTCTGTCTCCCTGTAGAACATTCTCCCTGTCCCTCTGTCCATATATAGAGCAGTCTCCTTGTAGAGCAGTCTCCCTGTCCCTCTGTCTCAGTGTAGAGCCGTCTCCCTTTCCCTCTCTGTCTCCGCGTACAGCTACCTCACTGTCCCCCTCTGTCTCCAAATGGAGCAGTCTCCCTGTCCGTATCTGTCCTGGGGCAGAGCAGCCTTCCTGTCCCCCTCTGTCTCCGTGTAGAGCAGGCTCCCTGTCCCTTTGCCTCCACGTAGAGCAGTCTCCCTGTCCCTCTGTCTCCGTGTAGATCAGTCTCCCTGTCCCCCTCTGTCTCCGTGTAGAGCAGGCTCCCTGTCCCTTTGCCTCCACGTAGAGCAGTCTCCCTGTCCCTCTGTCTCCGTGTAGATCAATCTCCCTGTCCCCCTCTGTCTCTGTATAGAGCAGTCTCCCTGTCCCACTGTCTCCGTGTAGAGCAGTCTCCCTGTCCGCTTCTGTCTCTGGGTAGAGCAGTCTCCCTGTCCTTCTCTGTCTCCGTGTAGAGCTGTCTCCCTGTCCCCCTCTGTCTCCATGTAGAGCTGTCTCCCTGTCCCCCTCTGTCTCCATGTAGACCTGTCTCCATTTACCCCTCTGTCTCCGTGTAGAGCAGTTTCCCTGTCCCTCTGTCTCCGTGTAGACCAGTCTCCCTGTCCATCTGTCACCGTGTAGAGCAGTGTCCCTGTCCCACTCTGTCTCTGTGTAGAGCAATCTCCCTGTCCCTCTGTCTCCCTGTAGAGCACTCTCCCTGTCCCTCTGTCTCCATGTAGAGCAGTCTCCCTGTGCCTCTGTCTCCGTGTAGAGCAGTCTCCCTCTCCCTCTGTCTCCATGTAGGGCAGTCTCCCTGTCCCTCTGTTTCCCTCTAGAGCATTCTCCCTGTCTCTCTGTCCATATGTAGAGCAGGTTCCCTGTCCCTCTGTCTCCCTGTAGAGCATTCTCCCTGTCCCTCTGTCCATATATAGAGCAGTCTCCCTGTAGAGCAGTCTCCCTGTCATTCTGTCTCAGTGTAGAGCAGTCTCCCTGTCACCCTCTGTCTCCACGTAGTGCAGACTCCCTGTCCCTCTGTCTCAGTGTAGAGCAGTCTCCCTGTCCCTCTGTCTCCTTGTAGTGCAGACTCCCTGTCCCTCTGTCTCAGTGTAGAGCCGTCTCCCTGTCCCTCTCTGTCTCCGCGTACAGCTGCCTCACTGTCCCCCTCTGTCTCCACGTGGAGCAGTCTCCCTGTCCGTATCTGTCCCGGGGTAGAGCAGCCTTCCTGTCCCCCTTTGTCTCCGTGTAGAGCAGTCTCCCTGTCCCTTTGCCTCCACGTAGAGCAGTCTCCCTCTCCCTCTGTCTCCGTGTAGATCAGTCTCCCTGTCCCCCTCTGGCTCCATGTAGAGCAATCTCCTTGTCCCCCTCTGTCTCCATGTAGAGCAGTCTCCCTGTCGCCCTCTGTCTCCGTGTAGAGCAGTCTCCCTGTCCCTCTGTCTCCCTGTAGAGCAGTCTCCCTGTCATTCTGTCTCCGTGTAGAGCAGTCTCGCTGTCACCATCTGTCTCCGTGTAGAGCAGTCCCCCAGTCCCTCCTTCTCCGTGTAGAGCAGTCTCCCTGTCCCCCTTTGTCTCCGTGTAGAGCAGTCTCTCTGTCCCTCTATCTCCGTGTAGAGCAGTCTCCCTGTCCCCCTCTGTCTCTGTATAGAGCAGTTTCCCTGTCCCCCTCTGTCTCCGTGTAGAGCTGTCTCCCTGTCCCCCTCTGTCTCCATGTAGAGCAGTCTCCCTGTCCGCATCTGTCTCTGGGTAGAGCAGTCTCCCTGTCCCCCTCTGTCTCCATGTAGAGCAGACTCCCTGTCCCCCTCTGTCTCCATGTAGACTTGTCTCTATTTACCCCTCTGTCTCCGTGTAGAGCAGTTTCCCTGTCCCTCTGTCTCCGTGTAGTACATTCTCCCTGTCCATCTGTCACCGTGTAGAGCAGTGTCCCTGTCCCACTCTGTGTCTGTGTAGAGCAATCTCCCTGTCCCTCTGTCTCCGTGGAGAGCAGTCTCCCTCTCCCTCTGTCTCAATGTAGGGCAGTCTCCCTGTCCCTCTGTTTCCCTCTAGAGCAGTCTCCCTGTCTCTCTGTCCATATGTAGAGCAGGTTCCCTGTCCCTCTGTCTCCCTGTAGAACATTCTCCCTGTCCCTCTGTCCATATATAGAGCAGTCTCCCTGTAGAGCAGTCTCCCTGTCCCTCTGTCTCCTTGTAGTGCAGACTCCCTGTCCCTCTGTCTCTGTGTAGAGAAGTCTCCCTGTCCCCCTCTGTCTCCATGTAGAGCAATCTCCTTGTTCCCCTCTATCTCCATGTTGAGCAGTCTCCCTGTCCCTCTGTCTCCGTGTAGAGCAGTCTCCCTGTCCCTCTGTCTCCGTGTAGAGCAATCTCCCTGTTCCTCTGTCTCCGTGTAGCGAAGTCTCGCTGTCCCTCTGTCTCCGTGTAGAGCAGTCTCCCTGTTCCTCTGTCTCCGTGTAGAGCAGTTTCCCTGTCCCCATTTGTCTCCGTGTAGAGCAGTCTCCCTGTCCCTCTGTCTCCGTGTAGAGTAGTCTCCCTGTCCCTCTGTTTCCGTGTAGAGAAGTCTCCCTGTCCCCATTTGTCTCCGGGTAGAGCAGTGTCCCTGTCTCTCTGTCTCCGTGTAGAGCAGTCTCTCTGTCCCTCTGTCTCCGTGTAGAGCAGTCTCCCTGTGTCTCTGTCTCTGTGTAGGGCAATCTAACTTTCCCTCTGTCTCCGTGTAGAGCATTCTCCCCATTCCTATGTCTCCCTGTAGAGTAGTCTCCCTAGTCCTCTGTCTCCGTGTAGAGAAGTTTCCCTGTCCCCATTTGTCTCCGTGTAGAGCAGTCTCCCTGTCCCTCTGTCTTTGTGTAGTGCAGTCTCCCTGTCCCACTGTCTCCTTGTAGAGCCATCTCCCTGTCCCTCTGTCTCCGTGTAGAGCAGTCTCCTTGTCCCCCTCTGTCTCCTTGTAGAGCAATCTCCCTGTCCCTCTGTCTCCATGTAGAGCATTCTCCCCGTCCCTCTTTCTCCATGTAGAGTAGTCTCCCTAGCCCTCTGTCTCCATGTAGTGAAGTTTCCCTGTCCCCATTTGTCTCCGTGTAGAGCAGTCTCCCTGTCCCTCTGTCTTTGTGTAGTGCAGTCTCCCTGTCTCTCTGTCTCCTTGTGGAGCAGACTCACTTTCCCTCTGTCTCCATGAAGAGCAGGTTCCCTGTCCCTCTGTGTCCATGTAAAGCAGTCTCCCTGTCCCCCACTGGCTCCATATAGAGCAATCTCCTTGTCCCCCACTGTCTCCATGTCGACCAGTCTCCCTGTCCCCCTGTCTCCACGTAGAGCAGTCTCCCTGTCCCTCTGTCTCCATGTAGAGCAGTCTCTCTGTCCCTCTGTCTCCATGTAGAGAAGTCTCCCTGTCCCCATTTGTCTCCATGTAGAGCAGTCTACCTGTCCCCCTTTGTCTCCGTGTAGAGCAGTCTCCTTGTCCCTCTCTCAGTGTAGAGATGTATCCCTGTCCCCATTTTTCACCTTGTAGAGCAGTCTCCCTGTCCCTCTGTCTCCGTGTAGAGCAGTCTCCCTGTTTCTCTGTTTCCGTGTACAGCAATCTCCCTGTCCCTCTGTCTCTGTGTAGAGCAGTCGCCCTGCCCCTCTGTCTCCGTGTAGAGCAGTCTCCCTGTCCCTCTGTCTCCGTGTACAGCAGTCTCCCTGTCCCTCTGTATCTGTGTAAAGCAGTCTCCCTGCCCCTCTGTCTCCGTGTAGAGCAGTCTCCCTGCCCCTCTGTCTCCATTTAGAGCAATCTCCCTGTTCCTTTGTCTCTGTGTAGAGCAGTGTCCCTGTCCCTCTGTCTACGTGTAGAGCAGTCTCCCTGTCCCTCTGTCTCTGTGTAGGGCAATCTAACTTTCCCTCTGTCTCCGTGTAGAGCAGTCTCCCTGTCCCTCTGTTTCCGTGTAGAGAAGTCTCCCTGTCCCCATTTGTCTCCGGGTAGAGCAGTGTCCCTGTCCCTCTGTCTCCGTGTAGAGCAGTCTCCCTGTCCCTCTGTCTCCGTGTAGAGCAATCTCCCTGTTCCTCTGTCTCCGTGTAGCGAAGTCTCGCTGTCCCTCTGTCTCCGTGTAGAGCAGTCTCCCTGTTCCTCTGTCTCCGTGTAGAGCAGTTTCCCTGTCCCCATTTGTCTCCGTGTAGAGCAGTCTCCCTGTCCCTCTGTCTCCGTGTAGAGTAGTCTCCCTGTCCCTCTGTTTCCGTGTAGAGAAGTCTCCCTGTCCCCATTTGTCTCCGGGTAGAGCAGTGTCCCTGTCTCTCTGTCTCCGTGTAGAGCAGTCTCTCTGTCCCTCTGTCTCCGTGTAGAGCAGTCTCCCTGTGTCTCTGTCTCTGTGTAGGGCAATCTAACTTTCCCTCTGTCTCCGTGTAGAGCATTCTCCCCATTCCTATGTCTCCCTGTAGAGTAGTCTCCCTAGTCCTCTGTCTCCGTGTAGAGAAGTTTCCCTGTCCCCATTTGTCTCCGTGTAGAGCAGTCTCCCTGTCCCTCTGTCTTTGTGTAGTGCAGTCTCCCTGTCCCTCTGTCTCCTTGTAGAGCCATCTCCCTGTCCCTCTGTCTCCGTGTAGAGCAGTCTCCTTGTCCCCCTCTGTCTCCTTGTAGAGCAATCTCCCTGTCCCTCTGTCTCCATGTAGAGCATTCTCCCCGTCCCTCTTTCTCCATGTAGAGTAGTCTCCCTAGCCCTCTGTCTCCATGTAGTGAAGTTTCCCTGTCCCCATTTGTCTCCGTGTAGAGCAGTCTCCCTGTCCCTCTGTCTTTGTGTAGTGCAGTCTCCCTGTCTCTCTGTCTCCTTGTGGAGCAGACTCACTTTCCCTCTGTCTCCATGAAGAGCAGGTTCCCTGTCCCTCTGTGTCCATGTAAAGCAGTCTCCCTGTCCCCCAATGGCTCCATATAGAGCAATCTCCTTGTCCCCCACTGTCTCCATGTCGACCAGTCTCCCTGTCCCCCTGTCTCCACGTAGAGCAGTCTCCCTGTCCCTCTGTCTCCATGTAGAGCAGTCTCTCTGTCCCTCTTTCTCCATGTAGAGAAGTCTCCCTGTCCCCATTTGTCTCCATGTAGAGCAGTCTACCTGTCCCCCTTTGTCTCCGTGTAGAGCAGTCTCCTTGTCCCTCTCTCAGTGTAGAGATGTATCCCTGTCCCCATTTTTCACCTTGTAGAGCAGTCTCCCTGTCCCTCTGTCTCCGTGTAGAGCAGTCTCCCTGTTTCTCTGTTTCCGTGTACAGCAATCTCCCTGTCCCTCTGTCTCTGTGTAGAGCAGTCGCCCTGCCCCTCTGTCTCCGTGTAGAGCAGTCTCCCTGTCCCTCTGTCTCTGTGTAGGGCAATCTAACTTTCCCTCTGTCTCCGTGTAGAGCAGTCTCCCTGTCCCTCTGTTTCCGTGTAGAGAAGTCTCCCTGTCCCCATTTGTCTCCGGGTAGAGCAGTGTCCCTGTCCCTCTGTCTCCGTGTAGAGCAGTCTCTCTGTCCCTCTGTCTCCGTGTAGAGCAGTCTCCCTGTGTCTCTGTCTCTGTGTAGGGCAATCTAACTTTCCCTCTGTCTCCGTGTAGAGCATTCTCCCCATTCCTATGTCTCCCTGTAGAGTAGTCTCCCTAGTCCTCTGTCTCCGTGTAGAGAAGTTTCCCTGTCCCCATTTGTCTCCGTGTAGAGCAGTCTCCCTGTCCCTCTGTCTTTGTGTAGTGCAGTCTCCCTGCCCTCTGTCTCCGTGTAGAGCAGTCTCCTTGTCCCCCTCTGTCTCCTTGTAGAGCAATCTCCCTGTCCCTCTGTCTCCATGTAGAGAATTCTCCCCGTCCCTCTTTCTCCATGTAGAGTAGTCTCCCTAGCCCTCTGTCTCCATGTAGTGAAGTTTCCCTGTCCCCATTTGTCTCCGTGTAGAGCAGTCTCCCTGTCCCTCTGTCTTTGTGTAGTGCAGTCTCCCTGTCTCTCTGTCTCCTTGTGGAGCAGACTCACTTTCCCTCTGTCTCCATGAAGAGCAGGTTCCCTGTCCCTCTGTGTCCATGTAAAGCAGTCTCCCTGTCCCCCTCTGTCTCCGTGTAGAGCAGGCTCACTGTCCCTTTGCCTCCACGTAGAGCAGTCTCCCTGTCCCTCTGTCTCCGTGTAGATCAATCTCCCTGTCCCCCTCTGTCTCTGTATAGAGCAGTCTCCCTGTCCCACTGTCTCCGTGTAGAGCAGTCTCCCTGTCCGCTTCTGTCTCTGGGTAGAGCAGTCTCCCTGTCCTTCTCTGTCTCCGTGTAGAGCTGTCTCCCTGTCCCCCTCTGTCTCCATGTAGAGCTGTCTCCCTGTCCCCCTCTGTCTCCATGTAGACCTGTCTCCATTTACCCCTCTGTCTCCATGTAGAGCAGTTTCCCTGTCCCTCTGTCTCCGTGTAGACCAGTCTCCCTGTCCATCTGTCACCGTGTAGAGCAGTGTCCCTGTCCCACTCTGTCTCTGTGTAGAGCAATCTCCCTGTCCCTCTGTCTCCGTGGAGAGCAGTCTCCCTGTCCCTCTGTCTCTCTGTAGAGCAATCTCCCTGTCCCCCTCTGTCTCCATGTAGAGCAGTCTCCCTGTCCCTCTGTCTCCCTGTAGAGCACTCTCCCTGTCCCTCTGTCTCCATGTAGAGCAGTCTCCCTGTGCCTCTGTCTCCGTGTAGAGCAGTCTCCCTCTCCCTCTGTCTCCATGTAGGGCAGTCTCCCTGTCCCTCTGTTTCCCTCTAGAGCATTCTCCCTGTCTCTCTGTCCATATGTAGAGCAGGTTCCCTGTCCCTCTGTCTCCCTGTAGAGCATTCTCCCTGTCCCTCTGTCCATATATAGAGCAGTCTCCCTGTAGAGCAGTCTCCCTGTCATTCTGTCTCAGTGTAGAGCAGTCTCCCTGTCACCCTCTGTCTCCACGTAGTGCAGACTCCCTGTCCCTCTGTCTCAGTGTAGAGCAGTCTCCCTGTCCATCTGTCTCCTTGTAGTGCAGACTCCCTGTCCCTCTGTCTCAGTGTAGAGCCGTCTCCCTGTCCCTCTCTGTCTCCGCGTACAGCTGCCTCACTGTCCCCCTCTGTCTCCACGTGGAGCAGTCTCCCTGTCCGTATCTGTCCCGGGGTAGAGCAGCCTTCCTGTCCCCCTTTGTCTCCGTGTAGAGCAGTCTCCCTGTCCCTTTGCCTCCACGTAGAGCAGTCTCCCTCTCCCTCTGTCTCCGTGTAGATCAGTCTCCCTGTCCCCCTCTGGCTCCATGTAGAGCAATCTCCTTGTCCCCCTCTGTCTCCATGTAGAGCAGTCTCCCTGTCGCCCTCTGTCTCCGTGTAGAGCAGTCTCCCTGTCCCTCTGTCTCCCTGTAGAGCAGTCTCCCTGTCATTCTGTCTCCGTGTAGAGCAGTCTCGCTGTCACCCTCTGTCTCCGTGTAGAGCAGTCCCCCAGTCCCTCCTTCTCCGTGTAGAGCAGTCTCCCTGTCCCTTTGCCTCCACGTAGAGCAGTCTCCCTGTCCCTCTGTCTCCGTGTATATCAGTCTCCCTGTCCCCCTCTGGCTCCATGTAGAGCAGTCTCCCTGTCCCTCTCTGTCTCCGTGTACAGCTGCCTCACTGTCCCCCTCTGTCTCCACGTGGAGCAGTCTCCCTGTCCGTTTCTGTCCCGGGGTAGAGCAGCCTTCCTGTCCCCCTTTGTCTCCGTGTAGAGCAGTCTCTCTGTCCCTCTATCTCCGTGTAGAGCAGTCTCCCTGTCCCTTTGCCTCCACGTAGAGCAGTCTCCCTCTCCCTCTGTCTCCGTGTAGATCAGTCTCCCTGTCCCCCTCTGGCTCCATGTAGAGCCGTCTCCCTGTCCCTCTCTGTCTCCGTGTACAGCTGCCTCACTGTCCCCCTCTGTCTCCACGTGGAGCAGTCTCCCTGTCCTTTTCTGTCCCGGGGTAGAGCAGCCTTCCTGTCCCCCTTTGTCTCCGTGTAGAGCAGTCTCTCTGTCCCTCTATCTCCGTGTAGAGCAGTCTCCCTGTCCCCCTCTGTCTCTGTATAGAGCAGTTTCCCTGTCCCCCTCTGTCTCCGTGTAGAGCTGTCTCCCTGTCCCCCTCTGTCTCCATGTAGAGCAGTCTCCCTGTCCGCATCTGTCTCTGGGTAGAGCAGTCTCCCTGTCCCCCTCTGTCTCCATGTAGACCTGTCTCTATTTACCCCTCTGTCTCCGTGTAGAGCAGTTTCCCTGTCCCTCTGTCTCCGTGTAGTACAGTCTCCCTGTCCATCTGTCACCGTGTAGAGCAGTGTCCCTGTCCCACTCTGTGTCTGTGTAGAGCAATCTCTCTGTCCCTCTGTCTCCGTGGAGAGCAGTCTCCCTCTCCCTCTGTCTCAATGTAGGGCAGTCTCCCTGTCCCTCTGTTTCCCTCTAGAGCATTCTCCCTGTCTCTCTGTCCATATGTAGAGCAGGTTCCCTGTCCCTCTGTCTCCCTGTAGAACATTCTCCCTGTCCCTCTGTCCATATATAGAGCAGTCTCCCTGTAGAGCAGTCTCCCTGTCCCTCTGTCTCCTTGTAGTGCAGACTCCCTGTCCCTCTGTCTCTGTGTAGAGAAGTCTCCCTGTCCCCCTCTGTCTCCATGTAGAGCAATCTCCTTGTTCCCCTCTATCTCCATGTTGAGCAGTCTCCCTGTCCCTCTGTCTCCGTGTAGAGCAGTCTCCCTGTCCCTCTGTCTCCGTGTAGAGCAATCTCCCTGTTCCTCTGTTTCCGTGTAGCGAAGTCTCGCTGTCCCTCTGTCTCCGTGTAGAGCAGTCTCCCTGTCCCTCTGTCTCCGTGTAGAGCAGTCTCCCTGTCCCCATTTGTCTCCGTGTAGAGCAGTCTCCCTGTCCCTCTGTCTCCGTGTAGAGTAGTCTCCCTGTCCCTCTGTTTCCGTGTAGAGAAGTCTCCCTGTCCCCATTTGTCTCCGGGTAGAGCAGTGTCCCTGTCTCTCTGTCTCCGTGTAGAGCAGTCTCTCTGTCCCTCTGTCTCCGTGTAGAGCAGTCTCCCTGTGTCTCTGTCTCTGTGTAGGGCAATCTAACTTTCCCTCTGTCTCCGTGTAGAGCATTCTCCCCATTCCTATGTCTCCCTGTAGAGTAGTCTCCTAGTCCTCTGTCTCCGTGTAGAGAAGTTTCCCTGTCCCCATTTGTCTCCGTGTAGAGCAGTCTCCCTGTCCCTCTGTCTTTGTGTAGTGCAGTCTCCCTGTCCCTCTGTCTCCTTGTAGAGCCATCTCCCTGTCCCTCTGTCTCCGTGTAGAGCAGTCTCCTTGTCCCCCTCTGTCTCCTTGTAGAGCAATCTCCCTGTCCCTCTGTCTCCATGTAGAGCATTCTCCCCGTCCCTCTTTCTCCATGTAGAGTAGTCTCCCTAGCCCTCTGTCTCCATGTAGTGAAGTTTCCCTGTCCCCATTTGTCTCCGTGTAGAGCAGTCTCCCTGTCCCTCTGTCTTTGTGTAGTGCAGTCTCCCTGTCTCTCTGTCTCCTTGTGGAGCAGACTCACTTTCCCTCTGTCTCCATGAAGAGCAGGTTCCCTGTCCCTCTGTGTCCATGTAAAGCAGTCTCCCTGTCCCCCACTGGCTCCATATAGAGCAATCTCCTTGTCCCCCACTGTCTCCATGTCGACCAGTCTCCCTGTCCCCCTGTCTCCATGTAGAGCAGTCTCCCTGTCCCTCTGTCTCCATGTAGAGCAGTCTCTCTGTCCCTCTGTCTCCATGTAGAGAAGTCTCCCTGTCCCCATTTGTCTCCATGTAGAGCAGTCTACCTGTCCCCCTTTGTCTCCGTGTAGAGCAGTCTACCTGTCCCCCTTTGTCTCCGTGTAGAGCAGTCTCCTTGTCCCTCTCTCAGTGTAGAGATGTATCCCTGTCCCCATTTTTCACCTTGTAGAGCAGTCTCCCTGTCCCTCTGTCTCCATGTAGAGCAGTCTCCCTGTTTCTCTGTTTCCGTGTACAGCAATCTCCCTGTCCCTCTGTCTCTGTGTAGAGCAGTCGCCCTGCCCCTCTGTCTCCGTGTAGAGCAGTCTCCCTGTCCCTCTGTCTCCGTGTACAGCAGTCTCCCTGTCCCTCTGTCTCTGTGTAAAGCAGTCTCCCTGCCCCTCTGTCTCCGTGTAGAGCAGTCTCCCTGCCCCTCTGTCTCCATTTAGAGCAATCTCCCTGTTCCTTTGTCTCTGTGTAGAGCAGTGTCCCTGTCCCTCTGTCTACGTGTAGAGCAGTCTCCCTGTCCCTCTGTCTCTGTGTAGGGCAATCTAACTTTCCCTCTGTCTCCGTGTAGAGCAGTCTCCCTGTCCCCCTCTGTCTCCGTGTAGAGTAGTCTCCCTAGTCCTCTGTCTCCGTGTAGAGAAGTTTCCCTGTCCCCATTTGTCTCCGTGAGGACCAGTCTCCCTGTCCCTCTGTCTCCGTGTAGAGCAGTCTCCCTGTCTCTCTGTCTCAATGTAGAGCAGTCTCCCTGTCCCCATTTGTCTCTGTGTACAGCAGTCTCCCTGTCCCTCTGTCCCATTGTAGAGCAGTCTCACTATCCCTCATTCTCCGTGTAGCGCAGTCTCCCTGTCCCTCTTTCTCCATGTAGAGCAATCTCCTTGTTCCCCTCTATCTCCATGTTGAGCAGTCTCCCTGTCCCTCTGTCTCCGTGTCGAGCAATCTCACTATTCCTCTCTCTCCGAGTAGAGCAATCTCCCTGTCCCTCTGTCTCCGTGTAGAGCAGTCTCCCTGTCCCTCTGTCTCCGTGTAGAGCAATCTCGCTGTTCCTCTGTCTCCGTGTAGAGCAGTCTCCCTGTCCCTCTGTCTCCGTGTAGAGCAGTCTCCCTGTCCCTCTGTCTCCGTGTAGAGCAGTCTCCCTGTCCCCATTTGTCTCCGTGTAGAGCAGTCTCCCTGTCCCTCTGTCTTTGTGTAGAGCAGTCTCCCTGTCCCTCTGTCTCCGTGTAGAGAAGTCTCCCTGTCCCCATTTGTCTCCGTGTAGAGCAGTGTCCCTGTCCCTCTGTCTCCGTGTAGAGCAATCTCCCTGTCCCCATTTGTCTCCGTGTAGAGTAGTCTCCCTGTCCCTCTGTCTCCATGTAGAGCCATCTCCCTGTCCCTCTGTCTCCGTGTAGAGCAGTCTCCCTGTTCCTCTGTCTCCGTGTAGAGCAGTCTCCCTGTCCCTCTGTCTCTGTGTAGAGCAGTCTCCCTGTCCCCCTCTGTCTCCGTGTAGAGCTGTCTCCCTGTCCCCCTCTGTCTCCATGATGATACGGGGTCTCTCTGTGCTGGAGCTGACTCGGATTCTCTTTTTTTTCCCAAAGCCGACGACGACGAGTTTGTCAACCCTGAGGCGATTGTGAAGCACATCAGTGACGACAGAAACACAACGAGGTTCATTTCTGGCTACGTGTACCGACATGACAAGGTTTACCGGGAAGGCAGGAACAAAGTGAGCCGGAACCTCTTCCCCGACAACATCTACCCAGACTTCCCATCCGGCGGAGGATACATGGTGCCCCGTTCGTTCATACCTGAGCTTTACCGGAAATCGAAGACTTTACCCGTGTTCCCTGTGGACGATGTTTTCATGGGATTTATGGCTCTGGCCAGCAATGTCCCTCTGAAACACGAGGAACGTTTTTATGTTTGGGGACTCGAGTATTCAGTGCAGCTATATAAGGGTGCGTTTGTTGTGCACTCATTAGCTGCGGAAAAGGTTATTGAAATGTGGGAGAAACTACAGAAGGAGAAGAAGAAAGAGACAGTTTAATTGGACCGGGGTTTTGTTTGTTGGGGTGAGCGAGAAGCTACACCTTCAGATCTCGGCTTTAGGGTTCCCAATCCTCCAGGATCGTCCTGGTGCCTCCACCAACTGGTGATTAAACCCAAAACACTGCTGCAAGTAATTTTGGGGGCTAGGGGGCAGGTGGGTGGGCTGGAGAGGGAGACATCATTAAACAGTGTGTACATTTTTCGCTTTCTTTCATTACTTTTGCTTTATCATTGTAAAAAAAAATATTGGAGCTGGGCAAACGGAGGCTGTTTGATCGAGTGGCGAGGACCATCCAGTCGTGTGAGGAAGGGACGTTCCAATTGGATGCTGGAAGGAGGGGCTGGGGAGAGGTAGCAGGACGTGCCCTGTGACGTGTGGGCATGAGGTGTGGGGTGGACGGGATCGGAGTCGGGATTTCATGGGATAGGATCTCCAGGACTAGGTGGAACCAGAGTTGGCAACCCTTTGGTCAGACCCCATCCATGGGAGGAGGCAAATTGCAACAACTACTTACCTTTCCATAGCACCTTTGACTGAGCAATGGAAAAAAAAACAGAGGAGTTCACCTCTCCCCCTCTGAGTGATCTAGCCAGCCACTCAGTTGTATCAAAGCTAACAGCAGGTACAAGGCAGATGACAGAAACAGATTCAATCGTGGCTTTCAAAAGGGAATTGGATAAGTGCCTGAAGGAGGAAGAGAATTGGAGAGGTATGGGGAAAGGAACAGGCAGTAGAACTTGCTGAATTGCACATGCAGACAGCCAGCACAGGCTCAGTGGGCCGAATGGCTTCTTTCTTTGCTGTAAGCATTCCATGATTCAGGGAAGGTGTGCCTCCATGTTCTCAGAGCAGTTAGCAATTGGTGATAAATGCAGCCTTGCCAGCGATGAGAATGAGTAATTAAAAAAAACTGGCTCTTCCTGTTTCTACTGATTCTACCATCCCCTGATTCACGGCTGCAGAGTGTTTCTGATCCCCTCCCTACCATTGCAAATATTAATCACTGTGTGTGTGATCTGTTTCCTGACACCAGTCCTCAACTTGCCTTTTACCTGCTTGTCCCCATACCCTGATCAACGGGTGGTTTTTGTGAATAGAAAACTGTTTCCAGCAGTGTTCCACAGGGTTCAGTGTTGGGGCCCTTGTTACTTTGTTGTAGATATTAACGATTTGGATTTAAACGTGGGAGGCATGATTGGGAAATTTGCAGATGACACAAAAACTAGGCGTGTGGTTGATAGTGAAGAGGATAGATGTGGACTCCGGAATGAGATCAGTGGTTTGCTTGAATGGGCGGAAAAGTGGCAGATGGAACTCAATCCAGAGAAGTGTGGTAATGCATTTCGGGAGGGCAAACAAAGAAAGGAAATATTCAATAAACAGGAAGTTATTGACCGGGGTTGATGAAATGAGAGACCTTGGAATGCATGTCCTCGGGTCCCTGAAGGTGGCAAGACAGGTGGATAGGTGGTAAAGAAAGCATATGGAATGCTTTCCTTTATTGGGCGAGGTATTGAATACAAAATCAGAGATGTAATGATGGAACTGTATAAAATGCTGGTTAGGCCACAACTGGAATTTTGTATACAGTTCTGACCACATTACAGGAAGGGCATAATTGCTCTGAGAGAGGGTGCAGAGATTTACAAGAATGTTGCCAGGGCTTGTAAATTGCAGCTATGAGGAGAGATTGGATAGGCTAGGGTTGTTTTCCTTAGAACGGAGGAGGCTAAGAGGTGAACTAATTAAGGTGTACCAAATAATGAGGGGCCTAGATAGGGTAGATAGGAAAGACTTGTTTCTCCTAGATGAGAGGTCAATTACCAGGGGGCATAGATTTAAGGTGATTGGTAGAAGGATTAGAGGGTACATGAGAATAAACCTTTTCACCCAGAGGGTGGCGGGCGTCTGGAATTTGCTGTCCGGATTGGTGGTGGAGGCAGAAACTCTCAACTCATTAAAAAGGTACCTGGATCTGCACCTGAAGTGCTGAAACCTGCAAGGCTATGGACCAGATGCTGGAAGGTGGGATTAGAATGGGCAGCTAGATTTTTCAGCCAGCACAGACACGATGGGCTGAATGGCTTCTTTCTGTGCTGTAACTTTTCGATGGCTCTAGCACAGCGAACCTAGAGCAGCTCTTCCAATCATAACTCTGCAGTCATTTCCTGCTCTCAGTAGCGATCAGAAACATATTGAGTATGAACTGCAACTTTTGACGTTGTATCAGCTTCGTGGGAATCTGGCAAGTTATCACTTCTGACTTTTTTTCTTAAATCCGGCAGTTTTTTTTGACTCCCCAACCCACAAATCTTGCTGCCTTGTGTGATCACCTAGATTATCTAGTGGTTGCGCCAACTCTGCAGAAGGGTCTGTGAATTTAACAAATTTCAGAATGATTTATAGTTGTTTTTTCCTCATATTCTGCAACTGGTGATGGATGCTGTGTAATTTCAGTTGTCATTACCACTTGGCACTTGTTCGAATATCAGATTTATCCAAAAGTTACTTCCACTTATTAAAATCTTTCAAAATGTTTTTACATCAGTTTATTAGAAGCACCAAAAATACCAACTGGTTCAGTAGACATTCAGCTAATTAGTAAACCACAGGTGTCTAGACAATGTATACCAACCCTCCCTTGGCCAATGGGGTCTACACACTGCCGACCGACAACGTCTTGGCCAAAGTTGTCTGGCTAACAGCTGCTCGGTGACACGCTGATGGTTCAATGAAGGACACTGAAGAGCAGGTTGTGTTGGGTGATGCTGAAGGGTGGGTGGGTTGGTTTGGGTGACGCTGAAGGGTGGGTGGGTTGGTTTGGGTGACGCTGAAGGGTGGGTGGGTTGGTTTGGGTGACGCTGAAGGGTGGGTTGGTTTGGGTGACGCTGAAGGGTGGGTGGGTTGGTTTGGGTGACGCTGAAGGGTGGCTGGGTGGGTTTGGGTGACGCTGAAGGGTGGGTGGGTGGGTTTGGGTGACACTGAAGGGTGGGTGGGTGGGTTTGGGTGACGCTGAAGGGTGGGTGGGTTGCTTTGGGTGATGTCATGATAATAATGTATATAATATTTTGGAAAATATTTTTCTTTTAAAATTGATGTTTGGTCTGTGGGTGTGCCTGAATTAGATTAAAGCCAGCTAGTCTGTATGCTTTGATGGAAACTAGTTTTGATATGTAAGGGATATAGCATGCATTTTTTGAATAGAGCATTCAAGAAGGGGGATTGGTGGTTGACAGGGCCCTCAACCGTGGCCGGCCCATCTCCCGCGCATCCGCCCTCACACCTTCTTCTCCCTCCCAGAACCATGATAGGGTTCCCCTTGTCCTCACTTATCACCACACCAGCCTCTGCATTCAAAGGATCATCCTCCGCCATTTCCGCCAGCTCCAGCATGATGCCACCACCAAACACATCTTCCCTTCACCCCCCCCATCGGCATTCCGCAGGGATCATTCCCTCCGGGACACCCTGGTCCACTCCTCCATCACCCCCTACTCCTCAACCCCCTCCCATGGCACCTTCCCATGCAACCACACAAGATGCAACACCTGCCCCTTTATTTCCCCTCTCCTCACCGTCTAAGGGCCCAAACACTCCTTTCAAGTGAAGCAGCATTTCACTTGCGCTTCCCTCAATTTAGTCTACAGCATTCGTTGCTCCCAATGCGGTTTCCTCTACATTGGAGAGACCAAATGCAGACTGGGTGACCGCTTTGCAGAACACCTGCGGTCTGTCCGCAAGAATGACCCAAACCTCCCTGTTGCTTGCCATTTCAACACTCCACCCTGCTCTCTTGCCCAAATGTCCATCCTTGGCTTGCTGCATTGTTCCAGTGAAGCTTAACGCAAACTGGAGGAACAACATCTCATCTTCCGACTAGGGACTTTACAGCCTTCTGGACTGAATATTGAGTTCAACAATTTTAGATCATGAACTCTCTCCTCCATCCCCACCCCCTTTCCGATCCCCCTTCCTTTTATCCCCAATAATTTATATAGATTTTTCTTTTCCCACCCATTTCCATTATTTTTAAATGTATTTCCATCCATTGTTTTATCTCTACCTATTTCGATTCCTTCACCCCACCCCCACCCCCACTAGGGCTATCTGTACCTTGCTTGTTCTGCTTTCTACCCTTAATTAGCACATTCCTTAGATAATATCACCACCTTCAACCTCTTTGTCCTTTTGTCTATGACATCTTTTGGCTATCTCCACCTATCACTGGCCCTCTATCCAGCTCTACACTTCACCCCCCTAAACCAGCTTATATTTCACTCCTTTTCTATTTTTACTTCGTTCTGTTGAAGAGTCATACGGACTCGAAACATTAACTGTGTTCCTCTCCGCAGATGCTGTCAGACCTGCTGAGTTTTTCCAGGTATTTTTAATTTTATTTTTGTTTTGGATTAAAACTGACACCTTTCTAGCAGTTCCCAAGCAATATTACTAATGGAATTGGTACAACGAAAGGGGTTTCATTGTTAAAAGGTGAAGTTCAAAGAGGCTGGTGAGAAATTGAGAATTTGAATTCAATCAGTGCTGGTAGGTATAACTTCAGTAGTTTTCGGAGGCGATGTGAGATGAAAATGCAGCTGCAAACCTCCAACTGGATCCACAGAGAACCTCATTTTCAATTCATAAGGTGAAAATGCTTTACCTGGTGTCTGGTTAAATCTACAGGTTGCTGTTGCTTTAATGGAGATTAGTTTGGGAATTTGTTAAAAGTTAGGATAGTAGTAATTTCACAGAATCACATTGCAGAAGAGGCCCTTCGGCCCATCGAGTGCACCGACACGTGAGAAACACCTGACCTACCTCCCTAATCCCATTTATCAGCACTTGGCCCATAGCCTTGAATGTTATGACGCGCCAAGTGCTCATCCAGGTACTTTTTAAAGGATGTGAGGCAACCCGACTCCACCACCCTCCCAGGCAGCGTATTCCAAACCCTCACCACCCTCTGGGTAAAAATGTTTTTCCTCACACCCCCCCTAAACCTCCTGCCCCTCACCTTGAACTTATGCCCCCTCATGACTGACCCTTCAGCTAAGGGGAACAGCTGCTCCCTATCCACCCTGTCCATGCCCCTCATAATCTTGTACACCTCGATCAGGTCGCCCCTCAGTCTTCTCTGTTCCAACGTAAACAACCCAAGTCTATCCAACTTCTCTTCATAACTTAAATGTTTCATCCCAGGCAACATCCTGGTGAATCTCCTCTGCACCCCCTCCAGTGCAATCACATCCTTCCTATAATGTGGTGACCAGAACTGCACACAGTACTCCAGCTGTGGCCTCACCAAGGTTCTATACAACTCCAACATGACTTCCCTACTTTTGTAATCTATGCCTCAGTTGATAAAGGCAAGTGTCCCATGTGCCTTTTTCACCACCCCACTAACATGCCCCTCTGCCTTCAGAGATCTATGGACACACACGCCAAGGTCCCTTTGTTCCTCAGAACTCTTCCTAGTGACATGCTGTTCATTGAATACTTCCATGTCAAATTACTCCTTCCAAAGTGTATTATCTCACACTTTTCAGGGTTAAATTCCATCTGCCACTTATCTGCCCATTTGACCATCCCGTCTATATCTTCCTGTAGCCCAAGACACTCAACCTCACTGTTAACCACCCGGCCAATCTTTGTGTCATCTGCAAACTTACTAATCCTACCCCCCATATAGTCATCTCTGTCGTTTATATAAATGACAAATAATAGGGGACCGAGCACAGATCCCTGTGGTACGCCACTGGACACTGGCTTCCAGTCACTAAAGCATCCTTCTGTCATCACCCTCTGCCTCCTACAACTAAGCCAATTTTGAATCTACCTTATCAAATTACCCTGTATCCCATGTGCATTTGCCTTCTTTATAAGTCTCCCATGTGGGACCTTGTCAAAGGCTTTGCTGAAATCCATATAAACCACATCAACTGCACTACCCTCATCTACACACCTGGTCACCTCCTCGAAAAATTCAATCAAATTTGTTAGGCCTGACCTCCCTCTGACAAAGCCATGCTGACTATCCCTGATCAAACCTTGCCTCTCCAAATGGAGATAGATACTCCCCATCAGAACTTTCTCTAATAGTTTCCCTACCACTGACGTGAGACTCACTGGCCTGTAGTTCCCTGGCTTATCTCTACAACCCTTCTTAAATAGCGGAACCACATTAGCTGTTCTCCAGTCCCCAGGCACCTCCCCCATGGCCAGAGAGGAATTAAAAATTTGGGTCAGAGCCCCTGTGATCTCCTCCCTTGCCTCCCTCAGCAGTCTGGGACACAAGTCATCTGGACCTGGAGATTTGTCCACTTTTAAGCCTGCCAACACCTCCAATACCTTGTCACTCCCTATATCAATTTGCTTAAGAACCTCGCAGTCTCACTCCCCGAGTTCGATACCTTCATCCTCAATCTCTTGGGTGAAGATGGATGTGAAGTATTCGTTCAAGACTCTGGCGATGTCCTCTGGCTCCACCCATAGATTTCCCCCTCGGTCCCTTATGGGCCCTACTCTTTCCCTGGTTATCCTCTTCCCATTGATATACTTATAGAATATCTTGGGATTTTCCCTACTTTTACCAGCCAGAGCTTTCTCATATCCCCTCTTTGCTCTCCTAATTGCTTTCTTAAGCTCCACCCTGCACTTTCTGTACTCCACTAATGCCTCTGCTGATTTGCTTCCTTTGTACCTGCTAAAAGCCTCTCTTTTCCTTCTCATCGTAACCTGAATATCTCTGGTCATCCATGGCGCTCTGGGTTTGTTACTCCTTCCTATCACCCTAAAGGGAACATGTTGAGCTTGTACCCTCCTCATTCCCTTTTTGAAAACCCACTGTTCCTTTGTAGATTTCCCCACATGTAACTGCTCCCAGTCTACCTTGGCCAGATCCTGCCTTATTTTACTAAAATCCACTCTCCCCCAATCCAAAAATATTTTTTTGCAACTTGTTGATTTCTTTGTCCATAATAAACTTAAACTTGTCGTGGTCGCTATCACTAAAATGCTCCCCCACCACCACCTCAGCCACCTGTCTGGCTTCAATCCCCAGAATTAGGTACAGCACTGCACCGTCCCTTGTTGGACCCTCTACATATTGACCTAAAAAGTTCTCCTGTACACATTTCAAGAAATCCATTCCATCCAAGCCCTTAACACTATGTCTATCCCAATTAATGTTGGGAAAGTTGAAATCACCTAATATAATTACACTATTGTTATTGTTTTTACACACCTCCGCAAATTGTGCACATAATTGCTCCTCAATTTCCCTCTGACTATCTGGGGGTCTATAATAAACACCTAACAATGTGGCTGCCCCTTTTTTATTCCTAAGCTCTACCCACAAAGCTTCATTCGATGTCCCCTCCAAGATATCATCTCTCCTTGCTGCAGTAACTGACTCCTTAACTAATAATGCAACACCTCCTCCTCTTTTAACCCCCTCCTCTGTCTCGCCTGAAGATTCTATATCCTGGAATGTTGAGCTGCCAATCCTGCCCCTCTCTCGTAGCCATGTGTATATTTATTTTGACCTGTGTAAATTAAGAAAATGCTTCCTTTAGTTTAATGTAAAGCTTCGAGAACTGGCGGTCTGATTCCTGAAATTAGAGTTGCATCTCAAACCTAACACTTAAAATTATAGGTTATGACAGTTTTTTTAACGTTTCCCTCTGAGATTTTTAAATAACTCCGTCTTACCAACTGCATCGGTCATAACAATTGGGGGCTGTGCCGGGATAAATTATATTTCGAATTCCTCGATTGGTTCGGAATTGGTGAATCTTGAAGTTTACAAGTACAAGAGGCACTTTGAATTCAGGATTTGGTGAAGTATTTTAGAAGTGGTGAGGCTGCAAGATGGCTTTGGCAATTGCGAAGACTTGTCTGGAAGAAGAAGAGATAACTCTGATTGGGTTGGAGAGAATAACCAAAAGTAAGTTAACAGAGTTGGTGGATAAGTTACAATTGGGGTTACCTACAGCGGCTCAGAAATCAGATATAGTTAAAAATAAAGCACAGCATCTACAGTTGGAAGTGAAACCTGACACTCATGAGTCACTGGAGGTAGCGAGACTTCAGTTGCAAATGAAAAAGCTTGAATTAGAAGCAAAGGACAGAGAGATGGCTTTTAAAAGAGAATTAGAAATTGTGGAGATGGAGAAGAAGGAAAGAGAAATGTTGGCAGTTACAAAAGTGATTTGCAAAAGTAGGTGAGGAAGGATTTATTTTCAGAGTAGACCCCGGTGGGGATATGTTTAAATTTGTATTAGCTCTTCCAAAGTTTGAGGAAAAAGATATTGAGGATTGCATCAGGATGTAGTCAAATTCTGTAGAACCTATCATATATGTCAAGTAACAGGAGAACCACAAGCAGTGATTAAGCCGGTGCTTTTAATCCCAATACCAGCACTTGAAGAACGTTTTACCAGGGTCATGATTGATTGTGTAGGACCCCTCCCTAAGACTAAAAGTGGAAATCAATATTTATTGACAATAATGGACGTGTCCACTAGGTTTCCTGAAGTGATACCTTTAAGAAGTATTACAACTAAGAAGATTGTAGAGGTGACACTGAAGGGCAGGTTGGTGAACAATACTGGCAGGGTGTTGGGCAACACAGGTATGTTGGTGGGTGACACTGAATGGCAGGTTGGTTCAGTGAATCTGATTGGTGCCTGAATATGACAGAAACTGTAGTAAAACACCACCACCTGCTAGTTCCCCTCCAAATCACTCACCATCCTGACATGGAAACATATTGCTATTCCTTCACTGTCGCTGGGTCAAAATACGAACGTACGAACAAGGAGCAGGAGTAGGCCAGTCAGCCCCTTGGGCCAGGCAATGACCATCTCCAACAAGAGAGAAACCATCACCCCCTTGACATTCAATGGCATTACCATCGCTGAATGCCCCACTATCAACATCCTGGGTGTCCCATTGACCATAAACTGAACTGGACTAGCCATATAAATACTGTGGCTTCAAGAGCAGGTCAGAGGCTAGGAATCCTGCAACAAGTAACTCACCTCCTGACTCCCCAAAGCCTGTCCACCATCTACAAGGCACAAGTCAGGAGTGTGATGGAATACTCCCCACTTGCCTAGATGAGTGCAGCTCCAACAATACTCAAGAAGTTTGACACCATCCAGGACAAAGCAGCCCACTTGATTGGCTCCACATCCACAAACATTCACTCCCTCCACCATCGGCGCACAGTAGCAGCAGTGTGTGTACCATCTACAAGATGCACTAAAGCAGCTCACCAAGGCTCCTTTGACAGCACCTTCCATACCTGCGGCTGAACACTGTACTCCAGGTGTGGTCTCAGTAAAACCCTGAATGATTGCAACATGACTTCTTTATTCTTGCACTTCAATCCACTTACAATAAAGGCCAACATACCCTTTGCCTTCCTAATAGCTTGCTGTTACCCGTTTGCTAACTTTGACCCATAATGTCCATGCTCCAGACCATCCTAGCTGGGGAGTACCCCAAAATATGTGCTGGGGAACCCACCCCACCCGCTGGAAACTTCCCTGCTGAAAATCCCCAGGTAAGGATTGAAAAGTACGCTTTAAATTGCAAATGTCATTTGGTGCCGACTGTCTTACAGCAATAGTTACCCAGAGAAAGTTAGAAGAATTGAAACCACTTCTGTTTCCTGAGTAACTAATATTAATCCCCCCAGACTGACCCCGGGACTACTCCACCTCTCCTTAGCACCTGACCTACCCCATTGACCAACTGGCCAACCCCCACCAATCCACTGGCCAGCCAACCCCCACCAATCCATTGGCCACCCCCCCCCCCCATTGACCAACCACCCCATTGACCACCCCCCCATTGACCACCTGCCCAACCAGCCAACCCACACCCATCCCTCCATTGACCACACCCCCATTGACCATCCCCCAATCAGCCAATGCCCACCCTTCCCTGACCAACCAACACCTAACTAACGGACCCACCTGACCCTTCCCCACTGACTACACAGCTCACTCTCCCACCACTGACCCCACCCTCTGAATGGTGGGTTAGTGGGCGCCTCTGATTGGTGGGTTACTGAGTAACTTCTATCCGATGGAGTCTGACCTCCGGCCGCCGGTGTCGCTGTTTGGAAAACCGGAAGTGCATCTTTCTAATCGTTCCCCCAGCAGCTCCGGGCGCAGCGGTTTAATTGTTCCCCCGGGAAGGATGGTGGAGAAGAAGCGGGAGAGTTTGGGTAAGAATGGGGGGGGGGGGGGGGTGGTCCCGCGCGGGGTTGGAGGTGGGGGGGTCCCGCGCGGGGTTGGAGGTGGGGGGGTCCCGCGCGGGGTTGGAGGTGGGGGGGGGGGGGGTGGTCCCGCGCGGGGTTGGAGGTGGGGGGGGGGGGGGGGTCCCGCGCGGGGTTGGAGGTGGGGGGGGGGGGGGTGGTCCCGCGCGGGGTTGGAGGTGGGGGGGGGGGGGTGGTCCCGCGCGGGGTTGGAGGTGGGGGGGGGGGGGGGGGGGGTGGTCCCGCGCGGGGTTGGAGGTGGGGGGTGGTCCCGCGCGGGGTTGGAGGTGGGGGGTGGGGGGTGGGGGGGGGGGGGGGGGGGGGGTGGTCCCGCGCGGGGTTGGAGGTGGGGGGTGGTCCCGCGCGGGGTTGGAGGTGGGGGGTGGGGGGGGGGGGGGGGGGGTGGTCCCGCGCGGGGTTGGAGGTGGGGGGTGGTCCCGCGCGGGGTTGGAGGTGGGGGGTGGTCCCGCGCGGGGTTGGAGGTGGGGGGTGGTCCCGCGCGGGGTTGGAGGTGGGGGGGGGGGGGTGGTCCCGCGCGGGGTTGGAGGTGGGGGGTGGGGGGGGGGGGGTGGTCCCGCGCGGGGTTGGAGGTGGGGGGTGGGGGGGGGGGGTGGTCCCGCGCGGGGTTGGAGGGGGGGGGGGGGGGGTGGTCCCGCGCGGGGTTGGAGGGGGGGGGGGGGGTGGTCCCGCGCGGGGTTGGAGGGGGGGGGGGGGGGGGGGCGGGTGGTCCCGCGCGGGGTTGGAGGGGGGGGGGGGGGTGGTCCCGCGCGGGGTTGGAGGGGGGGGGGGGGGGGGGTGGTCCCGCGCGGGGTTGGAGGTGGGGGGTGGTCCCGCGCGGGTTGGAGGGGGGGGGGGGGGGGGGTGGTCCCGCGCGGGGTTGGAGGTGGGGGGTGGTCCCGCGCGGGGTTGGAGGTGGGGGGGGGGGGGGGTGGTCCCGCGCGGGGTTGGAGGTGGGGGGGGGGGGGGGGTGGTCCCGCGCGGGTTGGAGGTGGGGGGGGGGGGGGGGGGGGGTGTGGTCCCGCGCGGGGTTGGAGGTGGGGGGTGGGGGGGGGGTGGTCCCGCGCGGGGTGGAGGGGGGGGGGGGGTGGTCCCGCGCGGGGTTGGAGGGGGGGGGGGGGGTGGTCCCGCGCGGGGTTGGAGGGGGGGGGGGGTGGTCCGCGCGGGGTTGGAGGGGGGGGGGGGGGGGGGTGGTCCCGCGCGGGGTTGGAGGTCCGCGCGGGGTTGAGCCGCGCGGGGTTGGAGGTCCCGCGGTTGGAGGGGGGGGGGGGGGGGGGGTGGTTCCCGCGCGGGGTTGGAGGGAGGTCCCGCCGGGGTTAGGGGGGGTCCCGCGCGGGTTGGAGGTGGTCCGCGCGGAGGGGGGGGGGTGGTCGCGGGTTGGAGGTGGGTCCCGCGCGGGGTTGGAGGTCCCGGCAGGGGGTTCCCGCGCGGGGTGGAGGGGGGGGGTCCGCGCGGGGTTGGAGCTCGGGGGGGTGGTCCCGCGCTGGAGGGGGGGGGGGGTGGTCCCGCGCGGGGGTGGAGGGGGGGGTGGTGCGCGGGGTTGGACCGCGCGGGGTGGAGGCTGGTCCGCGCAGTGGTCCCGCGCGGGGTTGGAGCGCTGGACCGCGCGGGTTGGAGGGGGGGTGGGGGTGGTCCCGCGCGGTCCGCGCGGGGGTGGAGAGGGGGGGGGGGTGGTCCCGCGCGGGGTTGGGGGGGGGGGGGGGTGGTCCCGCGGGGGGGGGGGGGGGGGGTGGTAGAGGGAGGGTGTCCCACGCGGGGAGGGAGGAGGGAGGGTCCCACGCGGGGTTGGAGGTGGGGGGGGGGGGGGGTGTGGTAGAGGGAGGGGGTCCCACGCGGGGAGGGAGGGTCCCGTGTGGGGGTGGGGTGGGGGGGGGGGGCGGTGATGATGGTCCCGCGGGTCCCACCCACCCCCCCCCCCCCCCCCCGGCTGCTCTGACCCGACTCTCTGCTCCCTCCAGGCCGGTTCCAGGACGGGGGGCAGCGGCGGGTCCTGGACCAGGCCACCCGGCAGCGGCGGCTGAACCGGCAGCTCGACGCCCTGGAGAAGGACAACTTCCAGGATGATCCGCACGCCAACCTCCCCCAACTGAAGAGGCTGCCGCAGTTCGATGACCACACGGAGTCCGGTAAAGGGGCGGGGGGTGGGGTGGGGAGGAGAGACGAGGAGGGGGAGAGAGAGACGAGGGGAGAGGAGGGGGGTGAGGGGAGATGAGGGGGGAGGGGAGTGAGGTAAGGGGTGAAGGAAGGGGAGAGGAGGGGGTTGAGGGGAGATGAGGGGGGAGGGGAGTGAGGTAAGGGGTGAAGGAAGGGGAGAGGAGGGGGTTGAGGGGAGATGAGGGGGGAGGGGAGTGAGGTAAGGGGTGAAGGAAGGGGAGAGGAGGGGGTTGAGGGGAGATGAGGGGGGAGGGGAGTGAGGTAAGGGGTGAAGGAAGGGGAGGGGAGGGAGACGAGGGGGAGTGGAGAGGAGGGGGGTGGAGGGGAGTGAGGTAAGGGGTGAAGGAAGGGAGGAGGAGGGGAGAGAGGGGAGGGAGGGAGGAGAGACGAGGAGGGGAGAGAGAGACGAGGGGAGAGGAGGGGGGTGAGGGAAGGGGAGGGGAGGAGGAGGGTAGGGAGAGACGAGGGGGAGTGGAGAGGAGGGGGTGGAGGGGAGTGAGGTAAGGGGTGAAGGAAGGGAACGGAGGAGGAGGGGAGGGGGGAGTGTGAGAGGGGGAGGAGGAGGTTAATGGGGTTGGAACCAGATGAGGTGAGGAGTGAGTGAGTGTGGGGGAGGTATTGCTGCTGCTGCTGCTGACGACTGTTTGTCTTTCAGCGAAGAAGAAGAAGAAAACTCGGGGCGATCACTTCAAGCAGCGATTCCGGAAGAATTTCCAATCCCTCCTCGAGGAGCAGGTAGGCGATTAGTGTTGGCTTGTTCGGGGGAAGCACTGACCAGCTCACACGTGAGGGGAGGGATGGAGGGTGTTGGATTTATGGAATAATTTAACTGTAAACCTAATAAAAGTCTGAGGAAGGACCCGAGTCTGATTTTAATATATTTATTTATCAAAGCATTATCTCTGTGACACTGGTACCAAAAGTGACTCTCATGCAATGCACTCACTGGATCTCATAGTCATATCATCGTGACTGCTCACGTTAGCTGACACGTGGCTAAGTAGATGATAACAAAGAGGCTTTGTAAACTGCATCTTTTTAGGGTCTATTACACTCTCTAACGTGAAACCATTACAGTGTCTTTTTATGTTTAGAGACTTTGAGTATGTTTATCAAACATGTCAGTTTGTCAAGTGACATTTAGATGACACACACAAAACCACCAACAGGAGGAGACCATTCGCTTCCTCAACCCTGCTTTACTATTTCAGTTTGATCATGGCTGATCTGTATCTTAACTTCATCTATCTCCCTTGGTTCCATATCACTTCTGGAGGAGGGGATGCCCACCTTTGAATAGAAACAGGTCCAACTATCACTTGAATGACTGTTGCACTGAATTCCATCCAGTCCTCCACTGTCCTTTGTGTGAAGAAACACTTCCTGATTTCACCCCGAACGGTGAAACAGTGAACAGTGTGACTCAGTGGATAGCGCTTGTGTGTGCTCCCGAGTCAAAAATGTTCTACTCCAGTAACTTGAGTGCAAAATCCATGTTGATACTCAGTGCAGATACTGGAGGAGCACTGCGGTGTCAGAAACAGATAAGAGGTTAAACCCCAGTGCAGCCAGAAAAGATCCCACAGCCCTATTTCAGAGAAGAGGAGGAAATATCACTGATTATCCCTCAACCACATTGCTTTTAAAAAAATGTTATCTAGCCTCCACCATCATGTTTGCTGTTTGTGGGAGCTTGCTATGCACAAATTGGCTGCTGTGTTTCCTACATTAAAGCAGTGACTTTAAAATTAATTCACTGTAAAGCACTTTGCGATGTCCTGAGGATGTGAAAGGTGCTATAGAAATGCGAGTTCTGTCTTTTTAGGGCTAAATTAATGTTGTGCTCTCTTGTTCTGGACTGTCCCGCAAGAGGCAGTAGTTCTCTCCATCTGCTGTATCAAGTCATCTTAAACAGCTCAGTTAGATCACCCTCCCTTAATCATCTACAATTGAGGGATTACAAACCTACTCTCTGCAACCTGTCCACCCAATTTAACCCTTTTCAGTTGGCAGTACAGCTCTTACCGCTCCCAGTATCGATGACCTGTGTTTTCCACACCAATTCCTCAGTTACACGTTTCCTTTCTTGACCTGCTTATCCTTGTGTCACCTTGCACACAGCTTGAGTAATAAACGGGAGAAGAGTGCCCTTTAGGGCCTGTGTTTACTTTCGTCCCCATTTGCTGTTAGTTGTTTAGCAGGATCTTCTCTCTGTCTCCATGTTGTTGGTCTTGACCAAAGCTTCTGAATGATCGTAACCCAGGGCTTTGAGATGATATCAACATATTTAATTTCTGACAAAACAGAACTTGAGTGCAAGTGAAGGACCGAACTACCTGACAACCTGTGCCACTCCTTCCAAACTACCCCAACGCCATTTCTGTGCAGTCTGCGGTTTTCCATCCAACTACACCTGTGTGTCATGTGGAGCCCGGTATTGCTGTGTTAAATGCTTGGGGACACATCAGGAAACCAGGTATGTCTGCATCTGAAATGGAGTGAAACTCCCTCAGCACTGTCCCCATCAAACACTCCCAGGACAGGTACAGCACGGGGTTAGATACAGAGTAAAGCTCTCTCTACACTGTCCCCATCAAACACTCCCAGGACAGGTACAGCACGGGGTTAGATGGTGAGTAAAGCTCCCTCTACACTGTCCCCATCAAACACTCCCAGGACAGGTACAGCACGGGGTTAGATACAGAGTAAAGATTCCTCTACACTGTCCCCATCAAACACTCCCAGGACAGGTACAGCACGGGTTTAGATACAGAGTAAATCTCCCTCTACACTGTCCCCGTCAAACACGCCCAGGACAGATGCAGCACGGGGTTAGATACAGAGTAAATCTCCCTCTACACAGTCCCCATCAAACACTCCCAGGACAGGTACAGCATGGATTAGATACAGAGTAAAGCTCACTCTACACTGTCCCCATCAAACACTCCCAGGACAGGTACAGCACGGGGTGAGATACAGAGTAAAGCACCCTCTACACTGACCCCATCAAACACTCCCAGGACAGGTACAGCACGGGTTTAGATACAGAGTAAATCTCCCTCTACACTGTCCCCGTCAAACACTCCCAGGACAGGTACAGCACGGGGTGAGATACAGAGTAAAGCTCCCTCTACACTGACCCCATCAAACACTCCCAGGACAGGTACAGCACGGGGTTAGATAGTGAGTAAAGCTCCCTCTACACTGACCCCATCAAACACTCCCAGGACAGGGACAGCACGGGTTTAGATACAGAGTAAATCTCCCTCTACACTGTCCCCATCAAACACTCCCAGGACAGGTACAGCACGGGGTTAGATACAGAGTAACTCTCCCTCTACACTGTCCCCATCAAACACTCCCAGGACAGGTACAGCACGGGGTTAGATACAGAGTAAAGCTCCCTCTACACAGTCCCCATCAAACACTCCCAGGACAGGTACAGCACGGGGTTAGATACAGAGCAAATCTCCCTCTACACTGTCCCCATCAAACACTCCCAGGACAGGTACAGCACGGGGTTAGATACAGAGTAAATCTCCCTCTACACAGTCCCCATCAAACACTCCCAGGACAGGTACAGCACGGGGTTAGATACAGAGTAAATCTCCCTCTACACTGTCCCCATCAAACACTCCCAGGACAGGTACAGCACGGGGTTAGATACAGAGTAAAGCTCCCTCTACACTGACCCCATCAAACACTCCCAGGACAGGTACAGCACGGGGTTAGATACAGAGTAAATCTCCTCTACACAGTCCCCATCAAACACTCCCAGGACAGGTACAGCACGGGGTTAGATACAGAGTAAAGCTCCCTGTACACTGTCCCCATCAAACACTCCCAGGACAGGTACAGCACGGGGTTAGATACAGAGTAAAGCTCCCTCTACACTGTCCCCATCAAACACTCCCAGGACAGGTACAGCACGGGGTTAGATACAGAGTAAATCTCCTCTACACAGTCCCCATCAAACACTCCCAGGACAGGTACAGCACGGGGTTAGATACAGAGTAAATCTCCCTCTACACTGTCCCCATCAAACACTCCCAGGACAGGTACAGCACGGGGTTAGATACAGAGTAAATCTCCCTCTACACTGTCCCCATCAAACACTCCCAGGACAGGTACAGCACGGGGTTAGATACAGAGTACTCTCTATTCTATTTCCTCACTGAGCAACCTTTGTTTCTGTCTCTCTGAGATGGGAGAGTTTCCACCTGTAGACTTGCTCCCTCTGGTGGACGTGACTGAGATTGCTCGACCTTTACATTTAGCCAACGCAGACTCCTCGGAACTTCAGTCAGGATCAGCTTTGAGCTTCGGTCCTGAAGTTAGTCTGTCAGTAACGCCCTCCTTTTCCACATGGCCCTCCCAGTTTGGATTGATGCATCTATCAGAATACTGCTGATAGCTTGTTCAGCCATCAGACGGGATAGTGTTCTCGCTTGACTTTGGCACAGATAGGCTCCTGGCTGAGGAGGAAAGATAAAGCCACTGGAACACTATTGTCCTGACAGTGACCAATGAACTCCCAACGGAGGGGCTGAAAAGACCCACTCGAGTACTGGATCCCCGCTGCTGATTTTAGTAAACTGACTGTTTCTTACAGGTTAACTGGGACTCACTGTAATGATCTTACCTGCAGGTGTCTGAAGTGGACGGTGTGAAGTCGGGGGGGTGTCCAGCAGACGGCAACTGTAATCCTGCCTGAATTATCAAAACCAACTGTTCTCTTAATCTCATCCTCCTTTCAGGCCCGGTAGTAAGGGGGCCCAGAAAATGCCACGTTGTGATGTTATTTGTAGCTGTACAGGGGACCTGTGGACTGTCGGAAGGCAATTGTCGTCTCCTTTTCTTTAAGGAAGGGATTGGTTTGGATGAAGAAAACGTGGTGTAAAGTAGCTCGGCTGGCATCACAGTTACAGCTCCAAGTCCTGACTAGCAAGGCAGACTGGACCTTGGTTTCACGATGGGACTGTCTCCTGTGGTCAGCTCACTTCCCAGATGGGAACACCATGTGCTCTACCACCTTGCGACTTTCTGAACTAGATGTAACCAAGTTAACTGTTCCTTTGATGTGACTGGTTGAGCAGCTGATGGATGCCTCAAACACGCGTATGCTGATGGTAATGGTGATGTGATGGTGCAGCCTCAGCTGAGAGGCTCAGTTACTTTGGTCCCAGCTCGTTTAGTGCTATGTCTTTGCTATTGTTTCTAGTCATTAGTAAGCAGTTACGTTTATGTTCAATTGTTATTACTTGCCATGTCACTATCCTCCAGCCTCGTGTCTTTATAACAGTTTATTTTTCCCTTCTTGGTACCGAATCGTGATTGAATCTCGACCTCCCCAAACTGCTTGACTCTGTACCTCCCCACGTTTTATTTTCTAGGTTAATAAAGTTCACCAGACCCAGTGACCTACAGTTGAGTGTGATTGGTTGTATTTAAGGTGTGAACTCGCATTTGCGGTGTGTTTAAAATGTTCTTTACTGGCTTGGGTAAGTTGGTGAGGGAGAGATGTAGAATGGGGCTTGAGTGTCTTTCACAACCTCAATAACCCAAAGCACTTTATAGTCAATTTTTTTTTTAACTTTTGGAGGGTAGCCGCTGTTGTAGACAATGTGGCAGCCAAATTGTGCACAGCAAGGTCCCAGAAATAGCGATCGGATGATGACCAGTTATAATGGCAGCAGTCGAGGGACCCAGTTGTAATGGTATTAGGTCCAGTTGAGCTGCATTACAGGGCCTCAGTTTAATGTCTCACCCAGAAAGGAAACGAGCTGCTCTGTGTTCTCTTTCCTGTTACAGCAGTGACCACATTTCAGAGTGACCTTTAGCTGTGAGGTGTCGCAAAGCCGTGAAATGTGCTGTTTACCAGTTGCTCTGCCTATCCACACGGGGTAATCGACTTCAGAGAGGATGTTTCTCCTGACAGATCAAAGCCCTTGCTGCCTCCCTGGATCTAGTCGTGGCCCTTCCTGTCTCCTTACTGGGGACCCACTAGCCTCTAATGTGCAGCACAGTTCAATACCTGATCAAAATAGCCTCAGTTTGACACTGGGGAAGTGGCTGGGAGTTCATCACTGGGAGAGATTCGACTGCCCTGGGGGCTGGGGTTGGGGGAGCTGTGATAAATTGGGGAATATTAAGGAATGGGGGCTCGTTGGGGGTGGGGGGGTGGGGGGGTGGTTGTGGTGGGAAGAGGGAGAATGGGAATTTGGACAGTTGGGAGTGGGACGCAAGTTGGGGGTGGGGTGAGTGGAAAAGAAGCTGCAGCAATCCCTACAGAGCTGGGAGCAGCAGTGAAGACAGAGGGAGGAGTAGCCAATAAAGAGTTGAGTGAAAGAAACCAAGGCACCTTACTGCAGGAGCAGCGGCCTCTGACAGTTCAGCGCTGGGAGCAGCATCCTGTGTTACTCAAGCATGACTTTTTGATTTGGGCAAACATGCTTTCCACAGCCTAAGGTTGCCTGGTTCATAACCAGGTGGGTCACTGCTCGAGAAGGAAGTCTGCTCAGTCTGTTGGGCGAGATGGTCAAGTCTGTTGAAGTAAAGTCCATCTGTTTATTCATATAGATATATTAAATTTATTGAAAAGTGCACAGATTATTAGCATCACAATATACATTCACTTCACATGCTTCATATACAATGCCTTGATTGTGAATACTTTAATGCAGAAGAGACAGTGTCTGATGTGGGTGTCAGGCGGCTCCCTGACAGGACTCCTGCATTCCAATGTAAAGAAATTGAGCGTGGAGAAGCAGTGTTAGAATCAGAATGGTTACAGCACAGAAAGAGGCCATTCAGCCTGTTGAGTCCATGCTGGCTCTTGCAAGAGTAATGTAGCTAGTCCCATTCCTGACCCTTTCCATGTAGTTCTGCAAAGTTTATGACACTTGGGTGTTTATCCAAATCCCTTTTGAAAGCAGTGATTGAATCTGCTTCCACCACACTCTCTCAGGCAATGCATTCCAGGTCCTAACCCCTCGCTGCCTTTAGTGTTTTTGCCAGTCACCTTCAATCTGTGACCTGTTTCTCGACACTTTCACCAAAGGGAACAGTTTCTCCCTACCTACTCTCTCCAGACCGTCTCATGATTTTGAACACCACTGTCTAATATCTTCTCAAGCTTTTCTCTAAGGAGAGCCTCAGCTTCTCTAATCTCTCCACGTAAACGAAGGTCCCTCATCTCTTGAACCGTTCTCATAAATATTTTCGGCACACTTGGTTAAAAACCTTCATATTAATGCAGTGCCCAGAATTGGATACAATACTGCTGAGAGGCCAAACCAGTGGTTTATAAAGATTCCTCATAACTTCCTTGCTTTAGTACTCTATACCTCTAGCCTAGCGTTCTATATGCCTTTATAACCACTTTCTCAACCCATCTTGCCATCCTCAATGATTTGTGCACATGTGCCCTCACAGTTTCCTTGTTTCTATACCCCCCACCCCCTTTAGAATTGTTCCCTCTCATTTCCTACCAGAACCTATTGCTTTGCACTCCTCTCATTAAATTGCATTTGCCACGTTTGTGCCTGTACCACCAGATTGTCTCTCTCTGTCCTCTTGAAGTCTTATCACCGTCCTCACAGTTCACAATGCTTCCAAGTTTCAATAGCACCTCCCAACACCTAGAAAGGGAAGGTCAGCAGGCTCATGGGAATACCATCATCTCCAGGCTGCGCGCGCACACCTATCCTGACTTGGACACCTATCAGCTGTTCCTTCATTGTCATTGAATCAAAATCCTGGAATTCCCTAGCAGCTGTGTGAGAGCACTTTCATCTCTCAGACTGCAGCGGTTTAAGTAGAAGACCCACCAGCACCACCTCAACGGCTAATAGGAATGGGCAATAAATACTGGCCTTCCCCACAATACCCACCCGCCCAAGCATTTGTTTAAAGATTGAGCAGGAGGTGCTGTAGGACACATACGGACTGCCTGAAATTTACAGTACCTTTTATCAATGACTCCAGTTTCTGAATTTTATTCTGGTTGCTCTCAGGTAGCTGGTGTGACAATAAGAGTAATAGCATGGTTGTGTTATAACTGAAGGCCCATATTATGCACAAGATGTTATTTAGTTGCTATGGTGTTGGTCACAGCTTGAGGACAGCTAGAAGCTCGCGGAAGGAAGTTTCTGTGTATTGGGTGGGGGCTGCTAGTAAATTCCCAGCTCTTCCCCCATGAGGGCAGACCTGGTTATTAAGGCAGAAGATGTGTGTTTCTTTCTCTTGATACTTCTTTGAGAGTTGCCATTTCTTCATGACATCATACAATTGCTGTTCTGTGAATATATTATTGAAGGCAATTAGATTCAAGCGGGATACTTTCCAAATGTGACAGGTGTACAGACTCGAGATATTTGTACGCATATCTGTTGATCTCCAAGTATCTAGAAGAAAGAACCTGCATTTATGTAGCGCCTTTCACATCCTCAGGAAGTTCCAAAATGGCTCACAGCCACCGGAGAACCTCTGAAATCACTGAAACGTATGGAAATGTGACGACCAACTTGCACTGACTCCGCTGTGCAAACACAGCAAGCTCCCACAAACAGCAGTGAGGTAAGGCTGAGCGAGGGATAAATATTGGACAGGAGGTTGAGCCAACTTATCCATTCCTTGTTGAATTAGTGGGTGTGGGGGTTGGGGGCGGGGTGGGAGGGGAATCACCTGTCGGGCCTCAAATTTAAGTTTCATCTGAAAGATGGCACCTCAGTGCCGCACAGTGAATGTCGGCTCAGATTTTGTGCTCAAGTCTCTGAAGTGAGGCTTGACATCATGACCCTCTGTCTTAGAGGTGGGAGCGATGAGACCACACTTGGGCTCCCTGTGAATTTGCACAGGGATAGTGAAAGCTGTGCATTTTCTGCCTAGTGTAGGGTTTGGGTTCACTGGACCAGGATGCACTGATGTGATTCAGCCCCCATTTTGAGTTGCAGCTACTTCCATTTAAAAACTCCTGTGTCCCCATTTAAGCTTGTCACTTTGCAATCCCAGTAGTGTCACTGTTTAAAAACCTCAAAACATATCAGACGCTGCCTCTTGCAGAAAGCACACAAAATACACTTAAATAAATAACTTTATAATATATATCTCGGAGCAGAATATCTTATTCAGGGAAGTTCTAGGAACAGTCAGTTTCAATTCAGTGTTATAATGATGGGGGTGGTGGTGGAGGAGGGAAACCACAGCTCTACTGGTTATAGTGCATTCATCCACAAGTTACCTTGCACAATTCTAATGAGCAGAGGATGTTGTAAGCATCTGCAAAGATCTTGATATGTGATGGGACTGAGGAAGTGGTGCAAAACGTGTGAAGGGTCAGCTCCTTAGCTAATGGTGTTCATTACAGTGAGGCATTAAGGATCCCAACAACCTCATCCTTAAAGGGTCTGCCATTACAAATTCTGCACTCCAGGCGAGCTGAGACTAGATTTTGGAAATGCATGTTTGCCGACGTGTTCCTCTTAAACTCGATGGTGAGTAGAGGCAGGATAAGCGATAGATGGGTGAGGAAGGTCGTTCCCACAGCCCCTTCTGCAACCCCTGCCAGCTAGTTTAAGATCAGCAAAAGCGGAGCCTGGAAGCTTGTGCACGAAACACAGTGCGGTGGGGGGGGGGGGGGTCAGGGGTTGTGGGGGGGGTGGTGGATAGCACTTTGACTACACCATTCACGATCTCAAGACATCCCAAAGCACTTTACAACGGTGAAGTTACTTTTTGAAATGTAGTCACAGTTGTAAGAAATGTGACAGTCAATTTGCGGGTAGCAAGCTCCCACAACAATGTGATAATGACCAGATCATCTGTTTTTAGTCGTCTTAGTTGAGGGATAAATTTTGGCGAGGGCGCTGGGGAGAACTCCCCTGCTCTTTTTCAACGTAGTGGCCATGGGATGGTCTACCTGAGAGCAGATGGGGCTTCGGTTTAATGCCTCATCCGAGAAATGGAACTTCCACAGTGCAGAACTCCCTCAGCACTGCAGAGGGGTGTTAGCCTAGGTTATTGGTTCAAGTCTGGAGTGGGACCTGAACCCACAGCCTTCTAACCTAGAGACTGGAGTGCTATGGACCAGCTTTTACAGTGATTTAAACTTAAATAAGTAAGCTAGGGAAACTGTAAATGCTAGGAATACTGTGCAAGACTCGGTCAGTCACTAAGATGGAGGAGCTTGGCTGAGACTGTCCAAAACCTTCCAACGGGGTTGGAGAGAGTCTGTCCCACTTCAAGTGTCCGGTGTCAGTGCCAGACAGGCTGTGGGCCGGTTAAATATTGTCCTTAACCAAACCTCCATTTTGTTTTGACTGCAAAAGGATTTTGTTCTACACTTGATGAATGCAAGTTGCTTGTGGACATTGTGTTCTGAAAACTGGCCTTGGCTACAATATACAAAGGGGCCATCATTCTCAGTGGTCAGGTTCCTGTTTACAGTGATTGACCAGGGCTGATTCACTGGGTTAGTGGCCTGCAAGTCTCACACGCCAGGATATCCCCAATGGGTCAATGAACAGAGTGTGGCGGGGGGAGAGAGAGAGAGGGAAAGGGTGTGCAGGTGAAGTGGAGAGAGGATGGGTAGGTGAGAGGAAGGGCACGGGAGAGGTGGGTGGCTGGGGAGGGAGAGGGGGAGTGCGGCTGGGGGAAGAGGGTAGTTGGGGTGAGGGGGATGGAAAAGAGTGATCAGGAATTCGGGTGGGTGAGGGGAGGGAATGGTTGGGGGAGGGGAGCGCGTGAGGGGGATGGGAGCGAGCGCGTGAGGGGCAGAGAGGGTGGGCGAGTGAGGGGAAGGCAGCGGGTGGGTGAGGGGATTTAAGAGCGTGGTGGGGGGAAGAAGGCGGGCGGGTGAGGCAAGAGAGCGGCGTGGGGAGGGTTGGGGGGGGTGGTGGGGGGGAGGAGGAAGAAACACCAGTGGAAATTGATGCACTCGCCCTGGTGCTGAACATTTGACCATTCATGGGGTAAACAAATGTTTATGGGCGATGGTGAGATTTGCATGACTGAAGTGTCATGTGACCAAGCCTCAAACCTGATGGTAGTCACACCTTCAAATTTTTATGATAGACACAGAGGGTCATGCAGCGTCACTGGGAACTAGACTGGGCGTCTGGTTGAACTTGGACTCCGCTCTCTGCCTCAACGCGTGACCTGAGGTGTCGGGATCACAGGTCGGCACATCGCTCCTGCCTGCTGTAATGGTCAAACTGATTCTTCCAGTGCATCATGTAGGAGCTCCATCGATGGAACTCCATCTTCCACTGACGTTCAGCCTCATGGATAGTTTCTGGAAGGGAAGGAAGAGAAGGTGAGTCGGAGTCTCCCTGTTTAATGTAGACACCAGCTGCATTACAATAACATCACCCTCACCGACACTGATGTTAATCGTAGCTCAGTAGGTGGCACTCTCGCTTCTCAGTCAGAAGGTCATAAGTTTGAGTTCCGCTCCAGAGCACAAAATCTAACAGGGTTCAGGGAGTCTACGTATAGAATAACACGTATTCGGGAGTCAGTTAGTTTGGAATCAAATCAAAACAGGGTGGTTCCTCTATAAAGTCCTGTTGGAATGTAGGAAATGCAGCAGCCAATTTACACACAGTCAAATCCCACAAAACTGCAATATGATAATGACCAGATAATCTGTTGTGTAGTTTTGGCCTGAACACTGAGGACAACCTCAATCCACAAAGAGTCCCCGTGGGATATTTTATGCCCACCTGGGAGGCCTGGTAGGGATTGGGATTACATCCCGTCCGACAGATGGCACCTCTGACAGTGCCGCACTCCACTGGGAATGCCAGTCTAGATCTGTGCCCAGAGGTGAGAGAGTGCCATCCACTGAGCAGTGGTGGCAAAGAAGATTTTATGGAATCTCACGTCCACAACACCAGTTGGGTGGCAGGCTCTGACTCAGTTCTGTGCTCAAACTCAACAGGTTTTGCACTCAGAGTAGGAATGCTGCTGATTGAGTTATGGTGGTATCTCTGATGCGCGTTGTACAGGTGCTGACTTGAACTACCTGACTGGCAGGGTGAGCAGCTGGTGTCCATTTTACCCGGCTCTGCTCAGAAAGTGATAAAGGTCACAGCCTCAAACTGGGGGGAAGGTCCTTTAGATGTGCAGGTCAGGGTGTGATGACATCATTGGGGAGAGGGGGTGGGGGGGGGAGGAGATCCTGAGTGCTGTTTTAACCCTTTGATCAGGTGAGGCAGTTCAAAGTGATCCTTCAGGCTCCACAAGGGAGCGTTAGGCATCCTTCTGCATCACCTGCTGCCTGCTTCTCATCCTCTTCAGGCTAGCAGCTGACTGGCAGCACGTAAGCAGGCCCGGGGTTAAAAATGTCCTGGCCGCCTTACCCTCACCTCATTATTTCCCTCCCCTCCCCTCCCCTCCCCTGCATCCCTCAGATCTCGCTCCTATTTATTTTCCTGTGTTCGCTATCTGATGCTGATGAATTTCAGAATTACCTCAAACAAAAAGATGTCATTTCTGTCCAGGAGGTCTGCTGAATGGGAACTTTATGTGTGCCATCTCTTCTCTCCTTTTAAGTGATTAAGAAGGTATATGGGATACTTTATTGGCAGAGGCATAGAGCATAAGAGCAGGGAGGTTACGCTGGAACTATGTAGAAAACTAGTTAGGTCACAGTGGCTGAGTACAGTTGGCTGCTGCCTTAAAGGAAGGATATGCTCACACCACAGGGGTTAGAGTGGAGATTTATGAGGATTGACAGCAGCATTTTAGCTACGAGGAAGAATATTGTGTTCCTTGGAACAGAAGAGGCTGAGGGGAGATTTAATTGCAGTGTATATCATGCTGAGGGGCCTAGATAGAGTGGATAAGAAGGTCCTAATTCGGGTAGCAGAGAGGTGAGGTGAGGGGACATAGATTCAAAGTAGTTGGTAAAAGGATGAGAAGAGAGGCGAGGGGAATTTTTTTTCACTCGGAGGCAGCTGGGTTATGGTCTGGTATTCAATTCCTGAAAGCATAATCGAGACATTGGATTTATATAAAAAAACCACATTGATGTACACTGGAGTGCTGGAACCTACAGGGCTACAGACCCACAGCTGGGAAGTGCGACCAGCCTGGATAGCTTTTTTGGCCAGCACTGACACGATGGGCCGAATGACCTCACCTGTGCTGTAAATTTCTATGATCTTCTAAACCATGTGATCAGTTTTACACGCAGAGAGGGAGATGTACATTTCTACAGTGCCTTCCAGAACCTCAGGACGTTCCAAAGCGCTTTACAGCCAATGAAATGCTTCCTGAAGTATAGTTACAGGCACTTGTGACAGTGCAGCACTCGGCTGGTAGAGCACTGCGAGTGTCATCTTCGATAACATGCTCAAGTCTCTGGAGTGGCGACTAAAGCCATGACCTTCTCACTCAGAGGTAAGCATGCTGACCCCCCAAACATGGTGGGGCGGGGAGTGGAAATAAGTTCGATCCTGTGCAACATTTGTGGATCGACTCGAGCAGGGATCCAGCGATCAGGAATGATTTCATAGAGGAAGATTTTCCTTTCTCTCTAGCTCTCTGACTGGTTATGATGCCCAAACCCCTCACTCTAACCTCCAACGCGTTCTTGCATCTTTTTCTGATTTTGCGCAACATGGTGGAAGATGTCCTCAACCTCCGCCCAAGCCATTCTTAAAAATCACACACGGAACGTTATTAAAGATGGAAAGACTGAACCCAGGATGCGGCTGCACAGGGTTTGGAGGGTTTGGAGGCATTGCTTTATTGACGATATTCACACATGCAGGAAATAGCAAACATACAAAGCCACGTGAACTGTCAGAACAGAAAATCAGATGCATATTTAACAGGTAATAAAATAAATTGTACAATCGCATAACTCAAAAAATAAAGCCACAAAGAAATTTTTACCAGAGTTGCATAGCAGAATGAAAAATATAAATCAGCATATAAAATCAGCACATGAAAGTACACGTTTCTTTTTAAAATTGTCATGGAAAAATAACGTTTTGATCTTTTTGAGGGGCGATGGAGAGATGCTGAAAGCATAAAATGGAAATGAATCAACGAGCGAATGCAGGGCAGAAGAACGACGAACGTAGAGAAGGAGAGAGAAAATGAGTGTATGGCAACAAGGAATGAGAGAAGATGGATGCAAGAGAAAGGAAACTAGCAAAGAGAAGAACCGGGAGAGAGCAAGGAGAGAAATAGAGTGGGGAACATGTGAGGGACAGAATGGATTGGTCACAAGAGTGCATGAGCAAACAAGTCGAATCATCGAATAGTAGGAGGCCAGTGAGTTTACATTGTCTCTTTCTAATTTAGTCCCAGTCCCTTCATCTATTTTTACCTTATCCACTAGCTCGACAGGGGAGGCAGCGGTATTGTCACTGACCTGGTATTCCAGTGACCCAGGATAATTCCCTGGGGATCTGTGTTCAAATCCCGCCATGCCAAATGGCGAAATTTGAATTCAAAAGAAATCTGGAATTAAAAGTCTGATGGTGACCATGAAACCATCGCTGATTGTTATAAAAACCCATCTGGTTCACTAATGTCCTTTAGGGAAGGAAATCTGCTGCCCCTACCCGGTCTGGCCTACATGTGACTCCAGACTCAATGTGGTTGACTCTTAAATACCCTCTGAACAAGGGCAATTAGGGATGGGCAATAAATGCTGGCCAAGCCAATAAAAAACACCACCTCGTTCACTGTAACTGGCAAAGTCCACCTCCTTGATAGACACTGATATAAAGTACATGAGGGACAAAAACTACATGACATAAAAAAGAAAAGTTAATGTCATTGTTGCCAAATACTGATGCAACACTCTCCGTTTCCTCCCTAAACATCTATGTACTGACTCAGTACATATTGGTTCTGCTTTCTTACACCTATATAGCTGCCTCTCTTGCCTTTGATCTGCCTGTGTTCTCCTCTGGTCAAGAGGGTCAGTTCCTGTAAAACATAACGGCTGGAGCCAGTCCACCCCCCCACAGCGATGACCAAGAAGAAGGTGCTTCTCTCTCACCTCCAGAGTGCAAGGATTATATCTACTATTCCTTTTCAGATGGGCCAGCTCCTGGTATAGTAGGGTTGCCAATCCCCTGCCCCCCCCAGGATCACCCTGGGTGTCTACAGGAATTAATTATTAATTCTCTCGGACACCAATGCAAACAAAACTGACGGCACAGAAGAGTCTGGATCCCTGACCATTACAGTCCGCTGGTTGTTCAGGATCATCTCGATCACTACATGCCAGGGTGGACATCAGCCTAGCAGATCCTGAATGGCTACACCCACCGACCATCTTTAGCAATGGGATCTCACCCACTTAGCAACAGATGTTGGGGGGAACAAAATACCCGGGTTCTGCTTCAGATGTTGGCGAGGACACCTACTGCTGGGCTGGGGCAGCCAGTGAGGGGACATGGCCACAAACCCTAGTACTTACCCTCGTTGTTTTGGATGATCTTTCATCCTTCACCAAGGCTGCTAATAGTTTGAGATGTCCCATTGAGCTTTTCCCAGAGGTGATCAGAAATGTTGATTCCACCCATCGTCCTTGCCATGGTGACACTTTTATTAGATCCAACCATTTAAACTCTGTGAAGTGTTTCATTTTCACCACTGGAATTGGTAAATGCCCATCAGTGACCTAGGCCTGTCCCTTTGATTAATGAGCTGAACTACAGCCAGAAGAGTTTGAGCACTGCTCGACCCTGTCAGTAGATGCGATTAACAACTTCTCTGAACCTGTCAGTTACCAGTTCCCCCAATAGAGGAAAATCACTTGGTCATAGTTCTTGATCCTTTCTATGGTATCTAACTGAATGTGATATGAATACAGTCACCTCTCCAATAAATGCAACTGGTCCCAGATCTGACGACTCCTTCAGGGAGCTTCACTTAAACGGCTGAGCAAGGGCCTGGATTTTGAGCTCAAGTCTTTGGCATAGGCCTTAAACCCATGACGTACCAACAGTAACTACGCCTCAAGACGTGATTCACTGATTGTGAAGCACTGTAAGATGCAAAAGGTGCTACAGAAATGCAAGTTCATTATTTCTTCCTCCAACCCTCACTTCATTGGCCTCCTAACAGAAACTCCATTTCTTTCAGAAGCCCAGATGCTTACATCCCATGCTGGCTGAACTGGCACAACATCCATCACTGCCCCCGCCTTTACATCATTGACTCCCCACCCGCTGGTCCATCAGCTACAAAATCCTTGTCCTTTTTTAACTATGTCTGTACAAGGCCTTGATTCATCTACAGTCCTATTTGCAATCCGTGCCCTTGCTATCTTCCATTGGAACACACAAAAGGGGCCAATCAGTCCCTTGAGCCTGCTCTTGTTATTAAGTTGCATCATGGCTGATCTGCACCTCATTTGTATTGACCTGCCTCGTTTTCATACCCCTCAGCCAACCAAATTCTAACAAGCGCAGTCTTGAAAGTTCCAATTGACCCGCAGCCTCAACAGCTTTTTGGTGGGGGAGAGAGTTCCACATTTCCACTATTCTTTGTGTGACGTGCTTCATGACATCATCCCTGAACAGCCCTCTCCAATTTTAAAGTTACCTCCCCTCATTACTGATTCCCCGCCAGAGGTTTTCTCAGTTTCTAACTTATCAAATATCTTTAGAATTTTAAGCGTCTCGATTAGATCACCCCATAACCGCCGAAACTCCACGGAATACAAGCCAACTTTGGACTGCCCGACTACACCTCTCTTCCTTGTACCCTTCCTTCATTCTACCTTGGTGAGAACAGCCCTCAATCGCCATTGACCGTTTGACAGCATGTCGCCCCTCTTGTAAAGTTTTGGCTAAGGCTCAAATTATCCTGTCACTTGAGAGTTTTCTTGCTGGTTTTCTCTTTGCCACATCTGCTGCGTGGTTAGAGGAGGAAGAGTTACCGTATCGGGAATCTGAAAAACCAGCCCATATGCTCCCTTGGCACAGTGGGATGTCCGTGTTCCTGCTTTTAGTAAAGTGCCGTGAGTTACCCACTGCTTACCTTCTGCTGCTCCCCTAATATCGCAATGACTCATTCTCTCTCACTTCACACCTTAACCTCTCCGCCCCCACATGTAACTTGTAAAATGAAGAAAACAGGAAGATCATGGAGCTGATGGGGAATAATCCAAATCAGATCAATTAAACTTACCTTACAGTTTCCTATGTGGACGTCTTTTTCATTCATTCATGGGATGTGGTCATTGCTGGCTAGGCTAGCGTTGGTCTTGACAAGGTGGACATGGAAAGGATGTTTCCTTTTGTGGGTGAGTCCAGAACTAGGAGGCACTGTTTTAAAATTAGGGGTCGTCCTTTTAGGACAGAGGTGAGGAGAATTTTTTTCTCTCAGAGGGTTATGCGACTTTGGAACTCTCTGTCTCTGAAGGTGGTGGAGGCGGGCTCACTGAATATCTTTAAGGTGGAGGTAGATAGATTCTTGTCAGGCGAGGGAACTGAAGGTTATCTGGGATAGAATTGTGGAACTTGAAACGCAAACTGATCGGCCATGATCTTATTGAATAGCGGAGCAGGCTCCAGGGACAGAATGGACCACTTGTGTTCCTATTTCGTATGTTCATATTTATTGCCTACCCCTAATTTTCTTTGAGAAGGTGGTGGTGAGCTGTCTTCTTGAACCGCTGCAGTCATGTGGTGTAGGCACACCCACAGTGCTGTTAGGAAGGGAATTGTAGGATTTTGACCCAGCGACAATGAACGAACGGTGATATATTTCCAAGTCAGGACAGGAACTTCCAGATGGTGGTGTTCCCATGTATCTATTTGTCCTTCTAGATGGTAGTGGTCGTGGGTTTGGAAGGTGCTGTCTAAGAAGTCCTGGTGAATTCCCGCAGTACATCTTGTAGATGGCACACACTGCTGCTACTGTGCTTTGGTGGTGGATAGAGTGTATGTTTGTGGATGGGGTGCCAATCAAGTGGGCTGCTTTGTCCTCGATGGTGTCGAGCTTCTTGAGTGTTGTTGGAGTTGAACACATCCAAGTGGGGAGTATTTCCTTACGCTCCTGACTTGTGCCTTGTAGATGGTGGACAGGCTTTGGGGAGTCAGGAGGTGAATTAATTGCCGCACGATTCTCAGCCTCTGACCTGCTCTTGTAGCCACAGTATTTATATGGCTAGTCCAGTTCCGTTTCTGGTCAATGGTAACCCCCCAGGATGTTGATAGTGGGGGATTCAGTGATGGTGATGCCATTGAATGTCAAGGGGCAATGGTTACCTTGCTGGGAGTCGATGCAGACCTGCAGGAGACGGTTGGGAGCTGAGGGGGCGCAACATTTCACTGAGGCAGCAGTAAAAGCAACTGCAATGTCAAAGGAAACTAGTAAGTTGATTGGCCAGTAAGTGCTCAGAGTAAGGGACAGTGTGTGAAAAACCAGCTTAGAACAAGGGAGTTAGGGGAGATCTAACAACAAAAAGAACTAAAACTTTAAAATAAAAAAAACTAAAACTTT